>NC_034177.2:70261345-70388845 GCF_002021735.2 Oncorhynchus kisutch | reverse complement strand
TGGGGTTATATCCTGCCTGTTAGGCCCTGTCCGGGGGGGGGGTTATCATCGGATGGGGCCACAGTGTCTCCTGACCCCTCCTGTCTCAGCCTCCAGTATGTATGCTGCAGTAGTTTATGTGTCGGGGGTCTAGGGTCAGTCTGTTATATCTGGAGTATTTCTTCTGTCTTATCCGGTGTCCTGTGTGAATTGAAATATGCTCTCTCTAATTCTCTCTTTCTCTCTTTCTTTCGCTCTCTCAGAGGACTTGAGCCCTAGGACCATGCCTCAGGACTACCTGGCATGATGACTCCGTGATGTCCCCAGTCCACCTGGCCGTGCTGCTGCTCCAGTTTCAACTGTTCTGCCTGCGGCTATGGAACCCTGACCTGTTCACCGGACGTGCTACCTGTCCCAGACCTGCCGTTTTCAACACTATAGAAACAGCAGGAGCGGTAGAGATACTCTCAATGATCGGCTATGAAAAGCGCCAACTGACATTTACTCCTGAGGTGCTGACTTGTTGCACCCTCAACAACTACTGTGATTATTATTATTTGACCACGCTGGTCATTTATGAACACCTTGGCCATGTTCTGTTATAATCTCCACCCGGCACAGCCAGAAGGGGACTGGCCACCCCTCATAGCCTGGTTCCTCTCTAGGTTTCTTCCTAGGTTTTTGGCCTTTCTAGGGAGTTTTTCCTAGCCACCGTGATTGTACACCTGCATTGCTTGCTGTTTGGGGTTTTAGATTGTTTGGTGTTTCTGTACAGCACTTTGAGATATCAGCTGATGTAAGAAGGGCTATATAAATACATTTGATTTGATTCTCTTATAACAACACAGTTTGTGAAATAATCAGGACAGTATTAACGCACTGCCTGTTTTTTCTTGTTGGAATTATCTAAACCTAAAGAATAAAACAGCTTTGTAAAAAGAGGTGCAAAATTAATCTGATTTCACTTGAGCACTTATAAAATCTTTCCCTCAAGGACACAGAGGTACTCCAGCCTGAACACAGGCACCCAGTCTCGTCTCTCATGGCAACCACACACAACCATGGAAACGGTCCACTTCTAACCACAGGTACTTGAGTTCTAAGAATTCTTGGAGAGCAGCTGCAGGGATTGTGCAAGGCTGAAGTCGTATTTCTCCACTTGAGAGAGACTTGTGAGAGATGTGTTATCTGTGTGGTGGGCTACAAAGATAATACACCCAGCTTGTCAGCGTCAGAGACAACACAGACAAAGATCTGGCCAGTTGGCACACAGCCAGCCTTTATTCTGTGTCCCTTCCAAAATAGTATGTTCTCTCAAAACTCTCCCTATGTTCTATATAATCTTGGGGTTTGTTTAGAAGACAAGATGTGTTTTCCCCAAGTAACCAGTAGATCATAGACATTGGTACTAGTCCAGGTGCCTAAATAACAGGCATAGGGGTGGTAATTGTCAGGCATATACACGCGTGAAGGGGGAGAAGGCTCACCAGATCCACGCCACATCTCAGCCAGGTGGCATTCAGTCTCTCCGGGCTCCTTACATAGCTCCACCACGTCCCGGCACAGCGTCTCTGGGGTAATGGGCACCTCTGTAAAATGCTGGTCATTGTTACTGAGGTACACTGTCAGGAACATCTGAGGGACAGAGAAGAGAGAAACCATGGGATATTAGAATGAGGACATCCTTCAACATTTGAAAATCGCACCCTATTGTAATGTCTACTGTTCACATAAACAACTTCACAAATGTTATGATCAGAGTTGATGAAGGCTAGAGATGCCCACTGAGGCATAAGACAAAATAGTAATCCAAAAACACAAACAATATTGTAAGACAGTGACAACTTCAAGGCTATCAAACCTGCATATGCAACTCTCAGTGATGGTTATCTAAAAGCCCCGCACCTGCCTGCACGACACTGATAGCAACATGCTGCGGAGAACACGGACGGAATCACGGAATCCATACATTAACACGGAATTCAATTAGGTTTAATTAGGAAATTAACTAAATGTATTGAACTTAGGAGGAAATGAACTAAATATATTGATCTTAAGTAGGAAATGAACTAAATGTATTGATCTTAAGTAGGAAATTAACTAAATATATTGATCTTAAGTAGGAAATTAACTAAATGTATTGATCTTAAGTAGGAAATGAACTAAATGTATTGATCTTAAGTAGGAAATGAACTAAATATATTGATCTTAAGTAGGAAATTAACTAAATGTATTGATCTTAAGTAGGAAATGAACTAAATGTATTGATCTTAAGTAGGAAATGAACTAAATGTATTGATCTTAAGTAGGAAATGAACTAAATGTATTGATCTTAAGTAGGAAATTAACTAAATGTATTGATCTTAAGTAGGAAATTAACTAAATATATTGATCTTAAGTAGGAAATTAACTCAAATGTTTTGATATTATTAGAAAATGCTTTCATTTGTCCAAGATGATCATATGACATGAATAAACTGCATCAATGATTTGCATTTCCCTTCACTTTCTGGAGGCATCAGCACAAGCCTGCATGTCTGTGTGTCCGTTTTTGTCTACCACTTTGGGTAGTCGTCAGCGATGCTAATGTAATGATAACCATCTTCTGGTAGATGGAAAGGCTTTGCCAAAAACCTTCTCAATTAAATGTTAACTACAAGGTAGCCTGTGCCGACCTGGCAGAATTGTATCGTAATTATTTGCATTAATCCAGTAGCCATTTGGTTTGCAAACTCTGCAATCACATGAGCGCTACAGAAATGTAGCTAACCAAATAATGGTCTCTGGCTGGAGCACAGTTTAATTAAAGAGCAACTACACCCAAGACTCTACATTTCTTAGATTTTTCACAAACCTCAAAAGTGGTCTCGTGATGTGGTTTAAGCATCAGGAACATCCATTTTTGTTGTTTTTCTATAAATAATACATTGTGATTTTGAGATTGAAAACTTGAAACTAGAAAAAACAGAAACCTGGAAAAACAAAACTGGAAAAAAAGGCATTTGGGAAAAGACAAAATGGAATCAGACAAAAAATAAAACAGATATTGTCTGTGCCCTCGTTCCTCTGTATCCACATTGAAACCGGAGTAGAGTATCTAGCATTTTACCCTGCTGATGGCCTGCTTATGTTAACCAAGGCTGTCGGCACGATGACAGCCCTACTGCTAACAAGCAGAGCACTTTGAAGGGTAGAAATACTGTAGCTCTGGCTGAAGGGCTGTCTCTTCAGCCAAAATCATTTATCTGCCAAATTTCACTGAATTTGAAAATTTGAAGTTGTTGCCGAGGCTGCCCCTGCATTGGCCTCAAGACGGTGAGATCTAACACTGAGAATGACTGCGAGATGGGACTCAAGTCTTTGATAGTTTACTAGAAAGCATGCCACTAAAAACCCATTGGATTAATCTAAAAACACACGCCACTGAATGAATAGAACCCAGCCTCAATCCCATTGTAATGTTTCAGTGAACTTGGTTCAATAAGCCCTTTGCAGATGCTGACCCTCCACGCTGAAAACCCCGTTGTCATAAACAGATGCGCGTTTCAGAAGCTTTGGGCCACTCGTGGAATATGCGCTCTGCAGTAATCTGCACAGATATTGGCGTGACAGATTGAAATGAAACTGTTATAAAATAAACAACACATTCCGAGGTCTCCTGTGGATAAACCTATGGTACAAGGTGAACTAAATACACTCAGTGTGTGTGTACGTCATCCCTCGTTGACCCAACCCAGCCCAAGGAACATAATTCTATCATTCCCGTCGACTTTAGTACTGTTATGTCAGCTAACTTAAATAGAATAACGTCCTTTATAGATCCAGTTTGTTCTCCAGCTCATGCCCCTTGGTTAGACTATAAGAGTGATGGAGAAGCAGTATACTATTCACTTTACCACAGTAAAGAATACGCAGCCCAGCCATGCCTAGGAGGGCTACATTAGGGACATTGGGTCATTCAGGTCACCCAGGCACAAAGGCTGAGGGCAGTGCAGCTAAAGTCCTCTCAGTGAAAACAGAGACAGGCTATAGTATAGGTTCAGCACAGTGGGCTCCACATCACTGCATCTCAATGGTCTAAAGTGGATTCCCCTCCTTGTCGCTTGGATGTGAGAGCACCAGAAAGGTTAGAGCGGATTCCAAAATGGCATCAAACTACACTGCATTGCATTCACTTAACCTGTATTTTCAGAACACTGACATTGTCCTAACTAGGTAGCCAGTAGGGTCTGGATGATACCCGTATTGTTAAATAAAGGTTCAATCAAGTTATACTTGTTAGTTTTGTGACAAGGAAACAAAACACAAAGCTGATTTAACTTCTTCAGTTAAACAGCCCTAATGTCGGGAACCAAATTATGTTGCCATCCAGAGTCACATGTATTTATTTTCCAAGCTATACTATACAATATTTTACATACAGCAGGTTTTTAAAGGACAATTTTTTGCCATGGGAAAAAATAATTGTCACAGCCCTAGTAGCCATCCTTCTAAGAGTCCGTTCTAACCATAAAACTGTTCTCTTCTGGCCTTTTTTTAAATGCTCAGGTCAAAGAAATCAAAAGCGATCTCACAATACACACAGTTAATATCACCGCCAATAATGCAATCTAGGTGGTCCAGTTTGGTTAAATACGGACGCAAATGGCCACTTTATTGAATGATTAAATAATTAGCCATAGATCATGCTTGGTAAGTAAGCCAAGCATGATTCACCCTGTGATTTGATTTATTTAACCTTTAACTAGGCAAGACAGTTAAGAACAAATTATTATTTTACAATGAAGGCCTACCACGGCCAAACCCTCCCCTAACCCGGACGACGCTGGGCCAAATTGTGCACCACCCTCTGGGACTCCCAATCACGGCTGGTTGTGATACAGCCCGGGATCGAACCATGGTTGTAGTGACGCCTCTAGCACTGAGATGCAGTGCCTTAGACCGCTGCGCCACTCGGGAGTCCTATGATGATGGGGGGTTGTATGTGAAAGGGTCACAGTGGTTCACGCCACACCCTCTAAAAGGACCACCCCAGATGAATGGAAAGGGTTTTAAGAACGACAGATCCATCATTCACAAACTTCCACCTCAGAAAGGGACATCCCACCTAATGAAGTTCCTAAATACAGAATTGTTATGGGTTCAAACAGAAAATCTGGGTGAAATTCATATTTGTTGCCGTTATTATTCCAGTTCTCCGCAGATTTGGTTTTAAAAAATGGCAAATTCCTGTGAGATGTTAAGACCCAGGAGGGTGCAACTTGACGTAATGGTAAAAGCCCATGGGCCACATCCTCTCATTAAATGCCATGTCAATTGGGCACATTGTGGCGCTATAACAAACAATTGAAAACAAGCAATTGAAAATGCAAACTTTGAAAGGTCACACCCCTCACCCCTTTTGACCTAGTCAAGAAATTTGGTACATACAGTGGGGAGAACAAGTATTTGATAACCTGCAAAATCGGCAGTATTTCTTACTTACAAAGCATGTAGAGGTCTGTAATTTTTATCATAGGTACACTTCAACTGTGAGAGACGGAATCTAAAACAAAAATCCAGAAAATCACATTGTATGATTTTTAAGTGTGTACTGAAGGACTTTGTTGCTGTATCTGACAAAACTGAAATGCTGAATTTTTTTCAATTAGCAGTTTGTATCATCTGGTAGGCTGTTTGATTCAGTGTCCTCAGTCTCTATACAACCTTGTGTGGATTAACCAGCGAGAGCTGGTCAAACATTTAGCTTTTTGCCATTCTCAGTGCAGGAGGTACATAAAGCCCTGAAATCCTTAGATCAGAGAAAGCCTGCAGGTCCTGATCTTCTTGATCCCTGCTTTTTAAATCTGGCAGCTGATTTCATAGCAGAACCCCTCTGTTCCATCTAACCCTGGAATGTAATGAAATTCCAAAGATCTGGAAATCAGCATTTGTCCTACCACTTTTAAAAGGGGGAGATCCAACTCTTTCAAATAATTATAGGCCGATCTCAAAGCTGTCACCCCTGGTGAAAATACTCAAAACCCTTGTGAGTGAACAGCTAAAATAGTATATAAAAACAAACTCTATTTTATCAATGTACCAATCGGGCTTCAGGAAGAAGCATAGCGCAATTACAGCAGCCATGAAGGTTTTAAATGATATCACTGAGCCTTTGACAAAACAGCACTGTGTCTCACTTTTTACAGATCTCTCTAATGTGTTTCATACAGTTGATCATGCTACACTGAGGCAGAGATTGTCAAGTGGAGGTCTTTTGGAGCATGTAGTTGCATGGTTTGCTAACTATCTGTCTGATAGAACTCAGTGCACTCAATTTGATGGGCTCATGTCTGTTAAAATTATCTGTCTGTAATGGTGTGCCCCAGGGCTCTGTACTTGTCCCCTCTTATTCACTATTTATATAAATAATTTAGACAAAAATGTCCAAAATGCACAACTTCACTTTTATGCAGATGATACTGTTTATTGTTGTGCCTTGTCTCTTACAAAAGCTTACCATAACTTGCAAACTGCTTTTTATACTGTTCAACACACCTTGTGTCAATTGAAGCGTATCCTCAATACTGACAAAACTAAACTAATGGTGTTTCTAAAGCAAGAAATAGACCTCTGAACTTTTCACCTATTACTACCTGTCAGGGCAATGAGATTGACTGTAACCTCATATAAATATCTTGGCATTTTAGTTAATGACGACCTCTTTTAAATTGCATATTCAACAACTTACAAAAAATTGAAGCTGAAGTTGGGATTTTATTTTAGGAATAAGGCCAGTTCTTCTTTTGAAGCCAGGAGTCGGCTAGTATCAGCTACATTTATGCCTTTACTAGACAGTGTTTGAGATCAATTGATCCCCTTTACCATGGCGCAGTGAGATTTATTTTAAACTGCAAAACCCTTACGCACCACTGCACTTTGTAAACCAAGGTTGGCTGGCCTTTTCTAGTCACTCGCAGGCTCAGTCACTAGTATACTTTTACTTACAAAGTCATTTTGGGTTTACTTCCATTTTATCAGGACATATGTATTGTTCAGAAATGTGGTGGGTACTCTCTTCGTTCGCAGGACTTTATCCTGCTAACTGTTCCAAATGTCCTAACTGAATTTGGTAAAAGGGCTTTTATGTACTCTGCCCCATTGTCTTGGAACACCTTACAAAATACTTTAAAACTGGAAGAACTTTTAAATCACTGATGAAGGATTTTGAGACTGATTCCCTGACCTGTCAATGTTTTTAATTTATGATTTTGTCATACTCTTTTGAATTCTATGGTTTTTACTAGATTACTTATCCAAAAATGATGCAGAAAAATTAATCCATGCTTTTGTCACTTCTAGGTTAGACTACTGCAATGCTCTATTTTCCGGCTACCCGGATAAAGCACTAAATAAACTTCAGTTTAGTGCTAAATACGGCTGCTAGAATCCTGACTAGAACCAAAAAATGTGATCATATTACTCCAGTGCTAGCCTCTCTACACTGGCTTCCTGTCAAAGCAAGGGCTGATTTCAAGGTTTTACTGCTAACCTACAAAGCATTACATGGGCTTGCTCCTACCTATCTCTCTGATTTGGTCCTGCCGTACATACCTACACGTACGCTACGGTCACAAGACGCAGGCCTCCTAATTGTCCCTAGAATTTCTAAGCAAACAGCTGGAGGCAGGGCTTTCTCCTATAGAGCTCCATTTTTATGGAACGGTCTGCCTACCCATGTCAGAGACGCAAACTCGGTCTCAACTTACAACATGCCAAATTTGGTGCTGATTGGTCGAGCGGTTCTGGAGAAGATGTTTATTGGGGCCAAAGCTTGAAACCTGCCATGGCTGCTGGCAGCGATATTTCTTTAGTTGTTTTTATTTGTCCTTTATTTGTCCTTTGTCCTCCACCCTTTGCTTTGATCTGTGCCTAAAGCTGAACCCAGAACTGTGCCTAATAGAGAAACTTCAACCCCCGAGCCAGAACTCCACTCCTTTATATACCACTGGACTACAGTGTGTGTGGCTCATTCAACTGATCTAGCAGAGTATAAGCTTTATCTTTGCAGGAGAGGTTGGTCAGATCTGGTCAGCAAGGTTTCAAATAACAGTGACCCAGATACTTAAGCTTTTTATGGACGGCGGCTGCTTGGTTGTAGTGGGGCAACAAATCATGTAAGACAAGCATATAGTTCTCAGACGCTTCAATATGGAGCTTTAATGCATTAGATTAGCCTCTTTTTTCCAGGAGGGCAAATATGCTTTAAATCCCAGCAGGACAAGAAAAGTCACTCAGAAATAGGCGCAGCAGCTGACATCACGCTCTTCAAAAGAAAGTAGGACATCCAGGGGACCCTGTTAATGTTAGTAGAGAGAGAAAGGAGACAATAGAGAAATAACGAGAGGAGATGAGAGAATGAGAAAGAGAGCGAGAGAGATGATCAAGATAGAGGTTGTGACATATGGTAAAACCCTCTGGGGCTCAGCATTGAAGTCGACCATCAGGTCCTAAATGGGGCTCTGTTGTCCCTCTAACCCCTCTGACATCAATGCAAATGAAAATCATATCAAACACTTATCACCAAAACAGTATGATGCTTTTAACTCACCTCATTGTGATGATCAATTTTAAAACAATAAGTTCAACAGCAGGTTGAAACAGAGTAAAACATGGTAGTTGTGGATGTTGTTTCAAAGCCTAATGTGACAAAATGAACAGTGCTTTCTAAGGTGATGATTCATTCAATGCAATGCACTTTGTAGATCCATCTGTAGCTTGCTTTTTGACTGCATATAGATTTGTGAACACAAAGCTTTGCTTTTCATACCTGGACACGGCCCTCTTGATTCCTTCAACCTTGTCCGCCTCATCCTTTAACTTTTCCCTCATGTCTCGTTTCAAAATAATGCCGTACACTTCATATCCAACAAATCAACAGTTTTATAACAGAGAGGGCAAACAGACCGGTCCTTCAGTAAAACTAATCCATAGTCCTTTGTCTAAGTGGCAATAAATGAGTGTCTTACCTTATTTCCTTGCTGATGACATTTTGCACCCTGAACTTTTTTAATTAACAAAAAAAGGCTTGCTAGCTACCTGAAAACAAATCTCTCATCTTCGGTGCTGCCTTGGTTTTGAATTAATAATATGAAACTCCTGCAAAATCATGAAAGCCTATTGGCTAATCAGGGTTGACATACGTTGGGAACTACAACATTACAGTGAATACCAATGCAATTTCGAAACTAATGCATGCAATTTCAATTATTTTATCCAGTTTATAAAATCAAACTGTAGAATAATAGTAAAGACATCAAAACTATGAAATAACACATATGGAATCAGGTAGTAAAACAAGTGTTTAAACAATTATTTATATTTAAGATTCTTCAAAGTAGCCACCCTTTGCTTTGATGACAGCTTGGTGCACGCTTGGCATTCTCTCAACCAGCTTCACCTGGAATTTTTTTCCAACAGTCTCATGAGGCATTTATACGTTTATTTGAGCAATAAGGCCCGAAGGGGTGTGGTATATGGCCAACGCGGAGTGCCTGGATACAGCCCTTAACTGTAGTATATTGGCCATATACCACCCCCGAGGTGTCGTATTGCAAATATAAACTGGTTAGGAATATACAGTACCAGTCAAAAGTTTGGACAAGCATACTCATTCAAGGGTTTTCCTTTATTTGGACTATTTTCTACATTTTAGAATAATAGTGAAGACATCAAATCTATGAAATAACACATATGGAATCATGTAATAAGCAAAAAAGTATTAAACAAATCAAAATATATTTCATATTTTAGATTCTTCAAAGTAGCCACCCTTTGCCTTGACAGATTTGCAGACTCTTGGCATTCTCTCAACCAGCTTCATGAGTAATGTATTTCCATCAGTCTTGGAGTTCCCACATGTGCTGAGCACTTGTTGGCTAATTTTCCTTCACTCTGCAGTCCAACTCATCCCAAACCCTCTCATTTGGGTTGAGGTCGGGTGATTGTGGAGGCCAGGTCATCTGATGCAGCACTCCATTACTCTCCTTCTTGGTCAAATAACACTCACACAGCCTGGAGATGTGTTGGGACATTGTACTGTTGAAAAACAAATGATAGTGGGACTAAGCGCAAACCAGATGGGATGGCATATTGCTGCAGTATGCTGTGGAAGCCATGCTGGTTAAGTGTGCCTTGAATAAAATAAAAAAAGTTTTTTAAATCTCAGACATTGTCACCAGCAAAGCATCTCAACACCATCCCATCTCCTAATCCACGATTCATGGTGAGACCACGCGGAGATCATCCCTGTTTTACAGTCTCCTCTGAACAGTTGATATTGAAATGTGTGTTACTTGAACTCTGTGAAGCATTTATTTGGGCGGCAATTTGAGGCTAGTAACTCTAATGAACTTATCCTCTAAAGCAGAGGTAACTCTGGGTCTTCCTTTCCTATGGCGGTCCTCAAGGGAGCCAGTTTCATCATTGCGCTTGGTTTTTGCGACTGCACTTGAAGAAACGTTCATAGTTCTTGACCTTTTCCGTATTGACTGACCTTCATGTCTTAAAGTAATGATGGACCGTCGTTTCTTTTTGCTTTTTGAGCTGTTCTTGCTGTTTTGGTTACTACATGATTTCATGTGTTATTTCATAGTTTTGAAGTCTTCACTATTATTCTACAATGTAGAAAATAGTACAAATAAAGAAATACCCTGGAATGAGTCGGTGTCCAAACTTTTGACTGCTACTCTATAGATAGTTTTTTTGCGTTAGGTTGCCGACCCCTGCAGTAGGCCAACTCATACTCTGTTCTTTTGAAATGCATTTTCTTCCTATCATAATGTTTCTTTAGACCTGACTAAAATCAAAAACGGATTTATTGTGACGGTGTATATTAAATTATACCTTTTAAATGTAGAAGTTCCAAATGCGCGCATCAGAGGCTTGTATGCAGCTTTTGTGTGTGTAAGCCTGGAGATACTACCGTGAGACCAGCAGTTTTTGCCATGACAATAACCAGCTGAGAAAACGTCATGTCCGCCGCAGCCGTTAAGGAGAGGTGTGAGAGATTATAGAGAGGAGGGGTGGGTCGTAGAAATATACTGTACTGGCATAAAATGTCTAGTAAATTGCCCATTTGTTGTAATGGGAAAGCCGTTACCAACAGCTAGCACATATTCAATTTATGTACCTTAATATCATAAAAATATTTTCTATTATGTTCATTTCTCTTTTATACAACATTGCCTATAATAATGTTCAAGTTCATACAAACGCTAGAGGAGAATGTTAAACTAAAGTACGGAGAGTGGTGTTGAGACTACCCTAGAGTGTATTAAATATTCATTGTCCTGTGTAGCTCAGTTGGTAGAGCATGGCGGTTGTAACGCCAGGGTTGTGGGTTTGATTGCCATGGGGGACCAGTATGAAAATGTATGGACTCAAAATTGTAAGTCATAAACACCACAGCCAGAGAAACAAACACAGGTCAATAAAAACCTGATAAGACTATTAAGCAACAATAACTCCAGCTGTATAACAAAGCACGGGAAAAAGATCTAAGACAAGTCGGCCAAAGTCAACTGATATGCCTATTCAGTAAGAAAACAATTCACCCAAGCCATATAAAAGCACGCCACAAAATCCTTGCTATATACTCGTCTAAACCTTGACACCTTCACCCAAGATAGAGAGCGTAGCAGCGTCAGCATTACCCAGACCACATGCTGTGCTGCATTCCCCGCTTGAGGAAAAAGGGTCGTTTCTAAGAGTGCCAGCTGCCAGTCAAATAGATAGCAGGTGCACCCAACATCCTGTTGTGATTAGACAGGCATCGGTCTGCCTGATGAAAGCCAATGGTAGCAAAACAACATCAAACCCTGTCCGTCTGGGATTCATTCTATGAAAGCACTTCTGAGAGCAACCACAGCTGATAACACTAATGTAACCCTTCAAACATGACCCTGGGGTGTGTGTGTGTGTGTGTGTGTGTGTAAACTTTCAACTACATTGAGCTTGTCATGTTGCCTAGACCAAGGGGCTTGAGGTACGGAGTGCCTTGCTCTAACATCAGATTGACTCACCCCCAATCCTAACATTAACCATTAAGGGATGGGAAATGAGTTGACCCTGCACCAGTGGTTTTGGGCAGGTTCCTGGGTGGGAACGGGCTTATCTGGCCTCTCCAGTTGTTTAGGCATGCGGTTTAAACATAAACACAACATAGACAATTACAGGAAGTAGGAGGTTAGTGTGTGTGCATGCCACTCAAACAGAAAACGCACACGTGCTCTACTACATAGAAGCGCGGGAGACAGACAGACAGGGAGAGAGACACATAGAAACAAACTCAATTTGTAATCTACAACATGATTTGTAAAAAGGTGAGGGTAGCCTAACTGCATTCGCAAGAAAATTTGATATCATTAAAACAGTCCATTTTTAACCTTTCCTCACACACACTACCATCTACCTGTAGGGGCCAATACCAGTGCATGTCATTCTCCTCTAGTACAAAATTAAATGTCTCTTTTATTGAGTTAGCATGAGAGAGAGAGAGCGAGATGGGGGTATCAAAACTGTCCCCTTGGCAGTTTTCATTATAAGATCCTCAGGGCTAAACATGAGGCACAGTAATAGAGTTAGACTTCAATGTCAAAGTAACTAGCAAAATGAAAGGCTTGCATAAAGAGCAAACGTCAATACCACTGTGTGTGCATAAATACACTATACAGTGCATTCGGAAAGCATTCAAACCCCTTCCCCTATGCCACATTGTTACGTTACAGCCTTATTCTAAAATGGTTGAACAATTTTTGTTCCCTCAATCTACACACAACACCCCATGACAAAGCAAAAACAGGGTTTCAGAGATCTTTGCAAAAAAACGAACAAAAAAAGAAATATCTGATTTACATAAGTATTCAGACCCTTTGCAATGAAACTTGAAATTGATCTCAGGTGCATCCTGTTTCCATTGATCATCCTTGAGATGTTTCTACAACTTGATTGGAGTTCACTTGTGCTAAATTCATATGATTGGACATGATTTGGAAAGGCACACACCTGTCTATATGAGATCCCATAGTTGACAGTGCATGTCAGAGAAAAAAAAACGAAGCCATGAGTTCGAAAGAATTGTCCGTAGAGCTCCGAGACAGGATTCTGTTGAGGCACAGGTCTGGGGAAGGGTACCAAAACAATTGTACACGATTGAAGGCCCCCATGAAAACAGTGGCCTCCATCATTCTAAAATTTAAGAAGTTTGGAACAACAAAGACTCTTCCTAGAGCTGGCCACCCAGCCAAATGGGGGAGAAGGGCCTTGGTCAGGGAGGTGACCAACAACCCGATGATCACTCTGACAGAGCTCTAGAGTTCATCTGTGGAGATGTGAGAACCTTCCGGAAGGACAACCATCTCTGCAGCACTCCACCAAACAGGCCTTTGTGGTAGAGTGGCCAGACGGAAGCCACTCCTCAGGAAAAAAGCACATGACAGCCCACTTTGAGTTTGCCAAAAGGCACCAAAAGGTCTGATGAAACCAAGACTGAACTCTTTGGCCTGAATGCCAAGCATCACGTCTGGAGTAAGCCTGGCACCATCCCTACGGTGAAGCATAGTGGTGGCCGCATCATCATCATGATTTGGGGATGTTTTTCAGCAGCAGGGACTGGGAGACTAGTCAGGATCAAGGGAAAAAATGAACGGAGCTAAGTACAGAGAGGTCTATGATGAAAACCTGCTCCAGAGTGCTCGGGTCCTCAGACTGGGACGACAGTTCACCTTCCAACATGACAACTACCCTAAGCATTCAGCCAAGACAACACAGGAGGCTTTGGGACAAGGCAGAAACCGATCAAACATCTCTGGAGAGCCCTGAAAATAGCAGTGCAGCGACACTCCCCATCCAACCTGACAGAGCTTGAGAGGATCTGAAGAAAATAATGGAAGAAACCCCCCCAAATACAGGGGTACCAAGCTTGTGGCGTCATACCCCAAAATACTCGAGGCTGTAATCACTGCAAAAGTGCTTCAACAAAGTACTGAGTGAAGGGTCTGAATACTTATGTAAATGTGATATTTCAGATTATTTTTAATACATTTGCAAAAACATTTAAAAGTTAAACAGTTTTGTTTGTCAAATTTCTGCCCTGCTTGAGCTGCCTCGGTCAACTGTTAAGTGCTGTTATTGTGAAGTGGAAACATCTACGAGCAACAACGGCTCACCCGCCAAGGGGAAGGCCACACAAGCTCACAGAACGGGACCGCCGAGTGCCCTAGTGTTACAAATATCGCAAAACTCGGTTGCAAAACTCACTACCGAGTTCCAAACTGCCTCTGGAAGCAACGTCTGCACAAGAAATGTTCAATCAGGAGCTCCATGAAATGGATTTCCATGGCCGAGCAGCCGCACACAAGCCTAAGATCAAAATGCGCAATGCAAGCGCACCGCCACTGGACTCTGTAGCAGTGGAAATGAAGAGTGATGAATCACGCTTCACCATCTGGCAGTCCGGCGGACTAATCTGGGTTTGGCGGATGCCAGGAGAACACTACCTGCCCGAATGCAGAGTGACAAGTGTAAAGTTTGGTGGAGGAAGAAAAATGGTCTGGGGCAGTTTTTCATGGTTCAGGCTAGGCCCCTTAGTTTAAGTGAAGGGAAATCTTAAAGCTACAGCATACAATGACATTCTAGACAAATTATGTGCTTCCACCTTTGTGGCAACAGTTTGGGGAAGGCCCTTTCCTGTTCCAACATGACAATACCCCCATGTACAAAGTGAGGTCCATACAGAAAGTATTTGTCGAGACCGGTGTGGAAGAACTTGACTGGCCTGCACAGAGCCCTGACCTCAACTTCATCTTACACCTTTGGGATGAATTGAAACACCAACTGTGAGACAGGCCTAATCGCCCAACAACAGTGCTCAACCTCACTCATGGCTCATGGCTGAATGGAAACTAGTCCCCGCAGCAATGACATCTAGCGGAAAGCCTTCCCAGAAGAGTGGAGGCTCTTATAGCGGCAAAGGGAGGACAAACTCCATATTACTGCCTAAGATCTGGATTGAGATGTTCGACGAGCAGGCGTCCACATACTTTTGGTCATGTAGTGTAGTCTGAGATACCTACGGAATGCTGCCAGGCCTCACACACATGCAAGCGCACAGACACACACACCCTTCTCTGTCCATTACAGATATTGCTGGGGTAAGCAAGTGAGCCAACTAGGTCTTGTTGAGCGAGCCCCCTCTAAAGAATTCAAGAAACTGCATCAAGAATGCATCTCCGTGCCTTTGTCTGTCTGTCCGTCTTACCTTCCGTCCTCTCTGCAGAACTCTGGGCCTGAAGACTTGACTCCGCTCCAGCCGGGCAGTACTTCAAAAACACAAGGCAGAATCCTCTATACATTATTCCTTTTAATCTACCTCCACTACAGGGGAAGACAGAGGAGAACATGGAATTGGTGAGAGCGGTAGCCTGTGGTACACAACTCCGCTGCAACAGCTTGTGCTGTAGTTTGCAGTAGGCTACATCACTCCCTACTTAAATTCAGCATAACCTCCCATCCAGGTCTGCACTGCACCATGTTTCCCTCTAAACTCAACCTTTCCTGGTCTCTCCATCCTGCATATCGTATTGTGATGAGATCCAACTATGAGCTTCCTGTGAGAGATGAGAGAAATGGGGGCCACATTAAGCAGAATGAGCCAACTTCTATCCATAATCTTCCCTTTCCTATCCTTGACAAACTGGTATTAAGCTGAGCAACAAACACAATCCCATGTTTTAGAAGGGACACATTATAATATATTTATTAGGGCCAATTTGGAATGAGCAGGGGCAAGTTTAAAGAGATCACTGGCGCAGGTGAGTGAGCGAGGGACACAATGCGTTTCCCAGAAGCGTAGGCCTAGTTTCAGGTAAATCCTCCGACCACCCCTGGCTGCTACAGTGCTCTACTCTGACCTCTCTCCTCCCTATGGGTGGCCTAGGATTACTGCCCCTGACATTACACAATATCCTCACTGTCTCTCAATCGCTCTACAGTACAGCCACTCTAAACATCCTTACCCCTTTTCACCTGGATCCACCAAGGACGTCAAGTCAATCAACTCTGGATTCTAGCGCAGGTAAGAGGACGCCAGGTCAGGTGATTCTATGGTGCTTGTGCCTTCTCTCTTTCTCTGACGGGTCTGCTTCAGAAGTTACACCCATATCCACTCTCAATAAGCCACTACAAAGAGGACACCCGCTCAGAACATGTATCACTGACGCCATATCTCAGTGTGTCATGTACTGTACAGCTGGAGACTTTAGATTTGAATATCCGCATATAAGGCCTAATAAACTCATTCCTCTACAAACCACATCCATCCAGCACTAGCCCATTTAAATAAAAAAAAAAGGCATTTCTTACCACTAGCCTTAAGGAGTTGATTCGTTACGATCATTCCAAGCGAGGTCCTTGTGTACACATGGACATACTGCATGTCCTTGGATCTCCCTCATATAACTGAGCCAACCTCCACCTGACTGGTGTGAATGTCAGGTGTTGCGTAAGAAGGGGCCCTCCCAGAGAGTCAACACAAAGCCAGTCAGTGGTCACACAGAGAGAAAATCTCTTCAGGTCTCTGTTGACACACAGCAAAGTCAAGCAGGGCTGCCCACAACGTCACCCCATTAGTCTTGTGTGGTTGCTATTGATTAAGACAATATGTTTAGGTCAACATTGAACACATTACTGTTAAGGAACAAATGTGTATAGGTCTAAGAAGTCATTGTGACAAAATACCTGTCCCCCCTTTTTTTTTTTTTTTTAAGACATTTGGCCATTAAAGGATAGGCCTATAGCCTAACCAGAGTTTCACCTCAATGGCCTCCAAAACTGTCATAGGTTAGTTGTAATCCATTCACATCACACCAACCTCCCTAACAGAAACCCTACAACAACAACAAAAGCTTTGAACACAACACTTTGTAAACATCGGCTCAAGACCAAATGTGTAAATCACTGCTAGCTGTACACAGAGCTTGGCTGGACGGGAGATAAGGAAACATCATAGTAAAACCGTTGTCTACAACTAGCCTGCATCCACAATGGTACAAGAAAATAAGAAAAAAACGGAGAGCATCTCTTATCATAGAGAGACAGGACACAATGTCCTCTTCTACACCGTGTCATAAAGAGTCCCTGGGCCCATTGTCCTCCGAAAACAGGGAGCCTTTTTTTACCGCCCTCCCCCATCCCCAGCCACCCATGACGCTGCTACATTATATCTACAACAGAGCACTGAACAGTACATACAGGTCCAGGGGACATTCATTGTGCAAGCACAGACAATACTTCATGTTCCAATGTGGTTCTATTGTGATGGGGATTGTGCCGATTGTGCTAAACGTACTGATAAAATAGAAACATGATAATAACACGAGGAATAAACACACAATGAGTAACGATTACTTGGCTATATACAGTACCAGTCAAAAGTTTGGACACACCCACTCATTCCAGGGAATGCTAAGATTGACAGATTTGCACAAAGGCAAAGGGTGGCTACTTTCAAGAATCTAAAACACTTTTTGGTTAGTACATGATCCCATGTGTAATTTCATAGTTGTTACGTCTATGTTATTATTTACTATTATAGAAAATAGTAAAAAATAAAGAAAAACCCTTGAAAGAGTAGGTAGGTGTCCAAACTTTTGACTGTACACAGGGTACCGGTACCGAGTCGATGTGCAGGTGGAAGAGGTAATAGCACAGAGTAGACACGTTAAAGGACAAGATAACACACCACACACGCTTGCGCACACACAGCAACAGGGCAAAGGTCTCCGCCATGGAAGCATGGCATGGTAAGGATAAGGATTTATATTGATATCCATGTGAATGGAGGTTGGCGATAACAAATGGCTGGGTGTGAATAGTGGAGCTAGGTCATATCTTCGCAGACAGGAGTCATTCTGCGAGCACTCGGTCACTGCCGCCTGAGAACATGACTCATCCAGTCATCCAGATAAGTTACTGGAAAATGAGGGGGAGAGAAGCACACACTGTAGGCTACCAATATGTACAGTCATACTAAGATAAACACAGTAGTGTTTGTACGTGTGTTAGGTACACACAGATCCACACTCACATGATTACACACAAATTATGACAAAGTGATTCGGTGAAACATCTTCATCACAGTAACATTTTACTTCTTGCATTGACATCCACGTACGTATTTTTGCTGTGGATTTCAGGGAAAACCCATCAGAAAAGAAGCATTCCTAAGACTACAGGTCCTGACAACTCCTGGGGGACAATGAAGCACAACCTGAAGAACTTTCCTTTCATCCTGAATGTTTACCTGCTGGTGCCATCCAGAGTAGTGCACAGCACACTGACTGGTCACAGACACGCGTGGACTTGGCACCAGAACCTAGGTACCTATACAGTCAGTGTCAGTTCGGAACTTAGCCTGGCATTTAAATATACAACAGTCCCAGACATAATTTCAAGATGTTTTCTATACCGCCTCCTGCCCCTAGCTCTGCTCCTCTTTTTTTCTCTAGATTTAAAAGAAGTACTGAGAGATGGAGCTCAGCACTGCAGCAAAAGGACTAGACCTCTCATTATGTTGGCAGGGGTCCAGGTTCAAAGCTGCTGGGTGCCTTGTTTAAGGAAAAACAGTAACCACAATATTCAAATTCTGTGTCAAAACTATCTGATTTTAGGATATAATGATATTTTGAAAAAGATTTTGCACATGGACATATACATGTAGACACTGGGGTGATTGGGCATCAAATTAGACTACTATGCAAATCCTCAGAGCTGTGTAGGATGGGTTATTCAATGCGAACAACAACTACTACCTAGTGAATACAACATTTATAAAGGTTTCCTGCATAAAATATTTTAGCTTATAAGAGGCTATACAAAAAAACTCAGTTTCTTAAGAGATTAAACAATATTTGATCATCTGTTGAAATTCTATAGTTTCCTTCATGAGTCTTTGGTAGCCAAACCTTAGGTTGCGTCATCCCCAAGTGTAAATTGTAATGTGTAGTGTAACTTGAGTATTCCTTTATGGCTGAAAACACATTTATTGAAAATGGATATCGCAAAAAAGTAACCAGCAAGTACATCAATGTAATGCCTGCAACTGGAGTGCGCTACAATGTTGCGTAGTCTATCAACTAGCCTATGTTGCTGTAGAAACTCAACGTATGACAAGCAAATAGCCCTGTAATACAGTGTCACGACTTTTTTTTTCAAGCAATTAAAAGCAGAAACTCTCACCGGCATCATTTTAGCCTCGTACCGCATTTAACCAGATTTGGAATTCCTTGGCTCGTAGTTTCGAGGAAAACTGAAGGCGTTCGATTGCTTTTTAATCCTGATCCTGTCCGGTAGCTTGTCCGATAAACCAGTCGATGAGTCGTCTCTTCTTGTTATTGAAAGTAACTTAAGTAACTTTGGCTGTAAAATAAACCAAAGATAACTACATGTATTTCGTAGGCTGTATAGCCTAATCAGTCTCCTCTCCGCATATGCCGTGGACCTGTTGTAAAAAAAAAAATACAAGGCCTCTTTGAAATGAAAGTTTTCAGTGGCGATTGCATCGCTTGGAAGTTGGTAGTCGCATTCGGAAACGCGTTGCGTTCAAAACTCTATGAAATTATTGCCATTACCCAAACCGATCAAATAACACTATAATGTACGATGTATTTAATTTTTAATTTTTTTTGCGATAGTTTCCTGAAGCTGTAGGTGCCTATCAGCCCTGAAACACCACTAACAGCGTAGTTCGAATGAGTGATCGCAGTTTTCCCAGGAGTGACGTAGGGGGATGTAACTCATCCCATTGGAATGTAAGCTCCGCCTGGTTTCGGACTGTGAATCTATCCCCACCTACTGGGTTGAGAGTGTAATGAATCTCACCTTTCCATGGCCAGTCAACATGACATGACATCTTCTCAGCCCAGGAGTCAGCTGAGTTGGACCTCTATGGTTGGACCACCTTGACCTCCCCGCTTGATCATTCCTGCCAAACAGAACCTTCCTTTGTCCACCTGTTTCACAGACAGCCAGACAGAGATTTAAATGATATTGCGTAGGCCTATTTTGAAGCTACTGATGTTTTTAAATGACAAAAACATAAACTATACAACCTCATAATGTATGTTTTTGTCATTAAAACAAATCAGTAGCTTCAAAATAGGCCTATGTAATATTTCTAAAATGTTATTTTGGATTGTGTTGTGGTAATAGACAAATAGGTAAGTAACCTAGTGGTAAGGTAAAAATCTGTCATTCTGCCCCTGAACAAGGCAGTTAACCCGTTGTTCCTAGGCCGTCATTGTAAATAAAAATTTGTTCTGACTTGCCTAGTTAAATAAAATAATGGCATCTTTTTGTAGGCACTAACGTTTTTAAATGTTATTTTATTTAACATTTATTTAACTAGGCAAGTCAGTTAAGAACAAATTCGTATTTACAATGATGGCCTACTAAAAGGCAAAAAGCCTCCTGTGGGGACAGGGCCTGCAATTTAAAAATTAAAAATAAATAAATAAATAAATATAGGACAAAACGCACATCACGACAAGAGAGACAACACAACACTACATAAAGCGAGACCTAAGACAACATAGCATGACAGCAACACATGACAACACAGCATGGTAGCAACACAACATGACAACAACATGGTAGCAACACAACATGGCAGCAGTACAACATGGAAGCAGCACAAAACATGGTACAATCATTATTGGGCACAGACAACAGCACAAAGGGCAAGAAGGTAGAGACAACAATACATCACGCAAAGCAGCCACAACTGTCAGTAAGAGTGTCCATGATTGAGAAATTGAGATAAAACTGTCGAGTTTGAGTGTTTGTTGCAGCTCGTTCCAGTCGCTAACTCCGCCATGGTTCGTTGGACAAAGCCTATGTAGGAATTAATGGGGGTTTTGGAGTATTTTGGGATAATCACCGAAAACAAGGTCTGTGGTAAACACAGGCTTATGAAATCTTATACGTTTTGTTCTATGAGATCATCTTCATCAGCTAATATCACTTTTTGTAAAAAAAAATTGAAGCATTTATGTAATTTTAAAAAGCACATAAAGGCTTTATAACATAAGGTCATGTTATCTGACTGATATTATCTCATAGAACAAAACGTATAAGATCTCCTAAGCTTGAATTAACCTCATACCTTATTTTCAGTGTTTATCTCAAAACCCTATTATTTTCCCATTAATTTCCCCCATAGAAATGGCTGAACGAACCAGTGGTCATTTCCGGCTTTTAAGACTACAAGTTGGCACGCTCTATATTGTTGTACTATGGTCATGAGGCTTCAATAATAATAATTATTACATTATCAATTATACATGTATCACTGATGGACAGTGAATGTCAGGAAATATTTCAGATTGTGCCGTGGAATGTTTTTAATGGAGTATGCCTAATTACAAAAGGAGGCTACTACATTTGTTTGAATTTGCAGTAGAAATGAATGGAAACAGATTTTTTACATTGACACATCAGATAGAAACTGTTGAAAGGAGCGGAATAGGAATAGCTAGTGTCATCGTAAAGTGAGACGCCTAGTGGTGAGAACATTTTTTTTTGTATATTAGACAGGTTGGTTGTTTAGCAACCAAAACGAGTAGCACGCAAACATGGGGCAAAACAGATGGGGTTGGCTTAGATTGTTGATAACATGAAAGCCTTATTCCGTCTTGTATGTTTATTGAAAACATACATAAATTTAACTTTGAAAATACATCATTACAAGTTGTTGGTAAGCTAGCGAAATTTAGCCATATTAGCATTGACGGGAAATCAGTCAAAACACCTCAAAACAAGACATGCTATTAATAACAAGATAAAACTAGCCATTTACGATGCCCACATGGCAGTTTCTTGTCATTCTAGTCATTGCTAGCAATCTGGCCATCCAGAATCACAACAACACACTGACTTCTTGCCCCATGGAAGTACGTACATCGTGTTCGTGATGTTGTCAACCCATCTATGGAGAGTTGGATATATCCACACAAGTTAAACATCCTGCATAGCATAAACATGGCATACCAATCACTGATTATCAGAGAGGTATCTCTAACCTCATCTTTGACCAATTTTCAACATAGAGCTTTTTCAGACCTCAAACTGTTGTCTATCATTTACAGCCAGAGATAGCAGTATATATTATTAAATTAATGATATATACCCATTGTTTCTTAAAGATTATAAACTGGGTGGTTCGATCCCTGAATGCTGATTGGCTGAGAGCCGTGGTATATCAGACCGTATACCACAGGAATGAAAAAATATTTATTTTTACTGCTTTAATTACAGTACTGGTCAAAAGTTTGGACACACCTACTTATTCAATGGTTTTTCTTTATTTTACATTTTTTTTACATTGTAGAATAATGAAATAACACATATGGAATCATGTAGTAACCAAAAAAGTGTTAAACAAATCAAAATATATTTTATATTTGAGATTCTTCAAAGTGGCGGCGCTCCTAGTGTCCGGGGACTTTAGTGCAGGGAAATTTAAATCAGTTTTACCTAATTTCTATCAGCATGTTAAATGTGCAACCAGAGAGAAAATCATTCTAGACCACCTTCACACCACACACATAGACACATACAAAGCTCTCCCTCGCCCTCCATTTGGCAAATCTGACTATAATCCTATCCTCCTGATTCATGCTTACAAGCACAAATTAAAGCAGGAAGCACCAGTAACTCAGTCTATAAAAAAAGTGGACAGATGAAGCTGATGCTACACTACAGGACTGTTTTGCTATCACAGACTGGAATATGTTCTGGGATTCTTCTGATGGCATTGAGGAGTACACCACATCAGTCACTGGCTTTATCAATAAGTGCATTGAGGACGTCCCCCCAAAAGTGACTGTACGTGCATACCCCAACCAAAAGCCATGGATTACAGGCAACATTCGCACTGAGCTAAAGGGTAGAGCTGCCGTTTTCAAGGCTCTAACCCGGAAGCTTATAAGGAATCCCGCTATGCCCTCCAACGAACGATCAAACAGGCAAAGTGTCAATACAGGTCCAAGATCGAATCGTACTACACCAGCTCTGATGCTCATCGGATGTGGCAGGTCTCACAAATTATTACAGACTACTAAGTGAAGCACAGCCGAGAGCTGCTCAGTGACACGAGCGTACCAGACAAGCTAAATTCCTTCTATGTTCGCTTCAAGGCAAGAAACACTGAAACATGCATGAGAGCATCAGCAGTTCCATGCATGCGCTGACCAACTGGCAAGTGTCTTCACTGACATTTTCAACCTCTCGCTGTCTGAGTCTATAATACCAACATGTTTCAAGCAGACCATCATAGTCCCTGTGCCCAAGAACACTAAGGTAACCTGCCCAACCCATAGCACTCACATCTGTAGCAATGATATTCTTTGAAAGGCTGGTCATGGCTCATATCAACACCCTTATCCCAGAAACCCTAGACCCACTCCAATTTACATACCGCCCAAACAGATCCACAGATGATGCAGTCTCTATTGCACTCCACACTGCCCTTTCACACCTGGAAAAATGAACACTTACGTGAGAATGCTATTCATTGACTACAGCTCAGCGTTCAACACTATAGTGCCCTCAAAGCTCATCACTAAGCTAAGGACTCTGGGACTAAACACCTCCCTCTGCAACTGGATTCTGGACTTCCTGACGGGCCGCCCCCAGGTGGTAAGGGTAGGTAACAACACATCTGCCACGCCGATCCTGAACACGGGGGCCACTCAGGGGTGCGTGCTCAGTCCCCTCCTGTACTCTGTTCACTCATGAATGCATGGCCAGGCACGGCTCCAACACCATCATTTAGTTTGCTGATGACACAACAGTGGTAGGCCTGATCACCGACAACGATGAGACAGTCTATAGGGAGGAGGTCAGAGACCTGATCGTGTGGTGCAAGGACAACAACCTCTCCCTCAATATGATCAAGACATTGGAGATGATTGTGGACTACAGGAAAAGGGGGACCGAGCATGCCCCCATTCTCATCGACGGGGCTGTAGTGGAGCAGGTTGAGAGCTTCAAGTACCTTGGTGTCCACATCACCAACGAACTAACATGGTCCAAGCACACCAAGACAGTCGTGAAGAGGGCACGGCAAAACCTATTCCCCCTCAGGAGACTGAAAATATTTGGCATGGGTCCTCAGATCCTGAACATGTTTTATAGCTGCAGCATCGAGAGCATCCTGACGGGTTGCATCACTGTCTGGTATGGAGACTGCTCGGCCTCCTATCACAAGGCACTACAGAGGGTAGTGCGTATGCCCCAGTACATCACCGGGGCCAAGCTACCTGCCATCCAGGACCACTATACCAGGCTGTGTCAGAGGAATGCCCTAAAAATTGTCAAAGACTCCAGCAACCCGAGTCATAGACTGTTCTCACTGCTACCGAATGGCAAGCGGTACCGGAGCACCAAGTCTAGGTCCAAGAGGCTTCTAAACAGCTTCTACCCCAAAGCCATAAAACTCCTGAACAGCTAATCAAATGGCTACCCAGACTAATTGCATTGCCCCCCCCCCCTTCTACGCTGCTGCTACTCTCTGTAATTATCTATGCATAGTCACTTTAATAACTCTACCTACATGTACATATTACCTCAATTACCTCGACACCGGTACCCCCACACATTGACTCTGTACTGGTACCCCCTGTATATAGCTCCGCTATTGTAATTTACTGCTGCTCTTTAATTCTTTGTTATTCTTATCTCTTATTTAAAAAATCCATATATTTTTGTATTTTCTTAAAACCACATTTTTGGTTAAGGGCTTGTAAGTTAGCATTTCACTGTAAGGTTGTATTCGGCGCATGTGGCAAATTACATTTGATTCGATTTTGGCCTTGATGACAGCTTGCACATTCTTGGCAGCTTCATGAGGTAGTCACCTGTAATGCATTTCAATTAACAGGTGTGCCTTGTTAAAAATTCATTTGTGGAATTTCTTTCCTTCTTAATGCATTTGAGCCAATCAGTTGTGTTGTGGACAAGGCAGGAGTTGTCTACAGAAGATAGCCCTATTTGGTAAAAGGCCAAGTCCATATTATGACAAGAACAGCTCAAGGAAGCAAAGAGAAACAACATTCCATCGTTACTTTAAGACATGAAGGTCAGTCAATCCGGAAAATTTCAAGAACTTTGAAAATTTCTTAAAGTGCAATCGCAAAAACAATCTGAAACTGGCTCTCATGAGGACCGCCACAGGAAAGGAAGGCCCAGAGTTACCTCTGCTGCAGAGGATAAGTTCATTAGAGTTACCAGCCTCAGAAATTGCAGCTAAAACAAATGCTTTCCAGGGGACAAGTAACAGACTCATCTCAACATCAACTGTTCAGTTGAGACCGGTTGCATCAGGACTTCATGGTCGAATTGCTGCAAAGAAACCACTACTAAATGACAGCAATAAGAAGACTTGATTGGGCCAAGAAACACAAGCAATGGACATTAGACCAGTGTAAGTCTGTCCTTTGGTCTAATGAGTCCAAATATGAGAATTTGGTTCCAACCGCCGTGTCTTTGTGAGACACAGAGTAGGTGAACGGATGATCTCCGCATGTGTGGTTCCCACCGTAAAGCATGGAGGAGGAGGTGTGATGGTGCTTTGTTGGGGACACTTTCAATTATTTATTTAGAATTCAAGGAGAACTTAACCAGCATGGCTACCACAGCATTCTGCAGCGATGCGCCATCCCATCTGGTTTGCAATTAGTGGGACTATAATTTGTTTGTCAACAGGACAATGACCTAACACACCTCCAGGCTGTGTAAGGGCTATTTGACCAAGAAGGAGAGTGATGGAGTGCTGAATCAGATCACCTGGCCTCCACAATCACCCGACCTCAACCCAATTGAGATGGTTTGAAATGAGTTGGACCGCAGAATGAAGGAAAAGCAGCCAACAAGTGCTCCTTCAAGACTGTTGGAAATACATTACTCATGAAGCTGGTTGAGAGAATGCCAAGAGTGTGCAAATCTGTCATCAAGGCAAAGGGTGGCTACTTTGAAGAATCTAAAATATGAAATATATTGTGGCAGATGGCAGGGAGAGGTGAGGGGAGTGGTTATTGAAGGGAGATGCCTCCACCCCCGAGCCTTATATGGACTTCCTACCCCAACGAGGCGAGCCTGTGGGTCTTTAAGCCAGGGAGTACTTGGGGATAAAAGAGGAAGCGGCCTGCACAAAGGGGCAGAGAGTGAGTCGTGACGAGTGAGAGAAATAGCTGTGTGATTTCCTGTTGTGACCTGGACTGTCTGCTTACCCCCACTGTCTACTAAACCGGTTTGGTTTAGGACCTGAGTTTTAGGATTACCCCTGGAGAACGGCACAGACAACGAGAACGGATTGGCCATATACCACACCCTATTGTGCCTTATTGCTTAAATATAACTTATAAATGCCTAATGAGCTTAGTTCAACTGTCGTGACCCATCAGAAACCTTTTTTTTATACCAATGTTTGTTTACGAACTCTGTATAGGCTTTTCATCTTATGGCTGGTCAATCCTTGCATTCATAGCTATGCCGATGAATTTGAAAGTGGTAATGTTTCTCCAGCCCCATTCCTCAGCTGTTTTAATTGTCAAGAATTGATTGACAGGGAAGAGTTTGTGGTCCCATTTAGTGTTAATAATGTGCTGAAGTTGATCCCGACTTGACAGGAGTTTACCTGACACTTTCAGCTGTAATGTTAAGAAAAAAATTGCATTCATTGTCATGAAATAAAGAGGAACCAGTTTGGTCAATGTTACTTTCTTTATTCTACCTCACCACTGCCTTGCCACTGCCTATCGAACAGAGAGGGTATATACACTGCTCAAAAAATAAAGGGAACACTTGAACAACACAATGTAACTCCAAGTCAATCACACTTCTGTGAAATCAAACTGTCCACTTAGGAAGCAACACTGATTGACAATACATTTCACATGCTGTTGTGCAAATGGAATAGACAACAGGTGGAAATTATAGGCAATTAGCAAGACACCCCCAATAAAGGAGTGGTTCTGCAGGTTGTAACCACAGACCACTTCTCAGTTCCTATGCTTCCTGGCTGATGTTTTGGTCACTTTTGAATGCTGGCGGTGCTTTCACTCTAGTGGTAGCATGAGACGGAGTCTACAACCCACACAAGTGGCTCAGGTAGTGGAGCTCATCCAGGATGGCACATCAATGCGAGCTGTGGCAAGAAGGTTTGCCGTGTCTGTCAGCGTAGTGTCCAGAGCATGGAGGCGCTACCAGGAGACAGGCCAGTACATCAGGAGACGTGGAGGAGGCCGTAGGAGGGCAACAACCCAGCAGCAGGACCGCTACCTCCGCATTTGTGCAAGGAGGTGCACTGCCAGAGCCCTGCAAAATGACCTCCAGCAGGCCACAAATGTGCATGTGTCTGCTCAAACGGTCAGAAACAGACTCCATGAGGGTGGTATGAGGGCCCGATGTCCACAGGTGGGGGTTGTGCTTACAGCCCAACACCGTGCAGGACGTTTGGCATTTGCCAGAGAACACCAAGATTGGCAAATTCGCCACTGGTGCCCTGTGCTCTTCACAGATGAAAGCAGGTTCACACTGAGCACGTGACAGACGTGACAGAGTCTGGAGACGCCGTGGAGAATGTTCTGCCTCCTGCAACATCCTCCAGCATGACCAGTTTGGCGGTGGGTCAGTCATGGTGTGGGGTGGCATTTCTTTGGGGGGCCGCACAGCCCTCCATGTGCTCGCCAGAGGTAGCCTGACTGCCATTAGGTACCGAGATGAGAACCTCAGACCCCTTGTGAGACCATATGCTGGTGTGGTTGGCCCTGGGTTCCTCCTAATGCAAGACAATGCTAGACCTCTTGTGGCTAGAGTGTGTCAGCAGTTCCTGCAAGAGGAAGGCATTGATGCTATGGACTGGCCCGCCCGTTCCCCAGACCTGAATCCAATTGAGCACATCTGGGACATCATGTCTCGCTCCATCCACCAATGCCACATTGCACCACAGACTGTCCAGAGTTGACGGATGCTTTAGTCCAGGTCTGGGAGGAGATCCCTCAGGAGACCTTCCGCCACCTCATCAGGAGCATTCCCAGGCATTGTAGGGAGGTCATACAGGCACGTGGAGGCCACACACACTACTGAGCCTCATTTTGACTTGTTTTAAGGACATTACATCAAAGTTGGATCAGCCTGTAGTGTGGTTTTCCACTTGAATTTTGAGTGTGACTCCAAATCCAGACCTCCATGGGTTGATAAATTTGATTTCCCTTGATAATGATAATAATATAATATAAAATAATGATTTTGTTGACAGCACATTCAACTATGTAAAGAAAAAAGTATTTAATAAGAATATTTCATTCATTCAGATCTAGGATGTGTTATTTTAGTGTTCCCTTTATTTTTTTGACCAGTGTATTATTACCCTGTGTGTATGTGGTAATATTTATACCCTACAGTATCTCTGTGTTTACCCTACAGTATATCTGTCAGTGTGTGCTATTTTGGAAACCGATGCATCCTGAGCCATATTCTGCGAATGTAGTTTGAGGAGTAAGCAAAGTAACCTTGGTCGACTGAGTTCAACTTGGGATAACCGGTCCCACGAAAGTGGCTCACCTTTGAGCCAGGTACATTTATATGGCAACGAATCCTTCAGATCTAACCTGCTCCAGGGCAGGCTAACTCAGGGCTTATGGTGCTTTCAAGATGAGGTCAAATCATGACATCCGTGATCTTCAGGACGGAATGTTGAAGCTCTAGAAAGAGGCCTGAGTGGAATTCCGGGTTGGATGACCGGAGATTTCCGAGGTCCCAGTTGTTTTGAAGGCAGCATTACTACATTTATGCTGAATAGTAGTAGTCATAATACCCATAAAACCTAGTGGTCAAACAGGGAAATGGTTCCTACTGTTTTTTCACCATAAATGTTTAGAAAACACTTACAATAAGGGCTGTGTTTGTGTAGGTTTACCTGGCATGAGGTTTTGATAACCGTGTAAACCCCCCCCCCCCCAAAAAAATGAACCGCTAATTAGCTGCTAATGTGGCTATCATAAAGAACTACAAATGCCATGATGATCTGGACGAGACTGCCGAATCGAGGAAAAGGTAAGAATCTCTAGAACTACAAATGCCATGTGGATCTGGATGAGACTGCCGAATCGAGGAAAAGGTAAGAATCTCTAGAACTACAAATGCCATGATGATCTGGATGAGACTGCCGAATCGAGGAAAAGGTAAGAATCTCTGGATTAACTATCGAATGTTGGCTAAATGTAGTAATGAATAAATTGGCTAAATGTCTTTAAATGGACAATTCTGTGAACTGTCTTGTGGAAGTTTTATATTGACACAGTACCTGTTAGCAAAGGTGTCAGCTAGAGATGGCATTCAGGAGCTTGCAGGGATTTGTAGTCTCGCATGATGTCTACTTTGATGCTAATTAGCGTTTTCAAGTAAATAGAGCCGAATATATTATAAAAGTCACGTTGTCCGAGAGAGATTTTACATACCACGCCAGGGTAAGCCTATATGAAACAGAGCCCTTATTTTAGGTGTTTCCAGAATCCCCTATGGGAAAAATGAAAGGTGGAAAAACAACTGGGAAAATGTCCCTGTTTGACCACTAGGTTTTATGAACATTATGACACCTCCACTGTGGGGCTCTATGAAGTGTCTGTGCCACCAGTTGAAGACCAATGAAATCAGATTCCCTGCCTGAAATCAGATTGTCATCCTCTACTTCATTTTGTATTAATCAAATGTGTTTTGAGTTTTAAATAATAGTCATAATCAAATCTCTATCACATGAATCATTTAGTGATTACAAATGCATTTGAAACTTCACGCACAGTAAAACTTCTGTAAGATTTTATGGATACATAGGAGTGGGAAAAAGGGTGCTTGTGCATTGATACCACGTCAAAGCACACCAAAGTAATAAAATGAAGATGGCACTTCTAAAAGTCTACTTCACACGATAGCCTGCTACATTTTCAAGATAACTTTAATTTAGGCACAAATGTGTCACTGACTTGCCCACGGATTCACGTTTCATCATTGTCTCAATAAAGAGTTCCGCATTCGACGAGCCATGTGCGACATTCATGCGCAGTTACAAGCCTGCTAGCGAGTCATGTCCACCGTCGTCGTACGGATGAAGCCTGAGCTGGAATGCGAACTGAAGCCGCCTACCTTTAGAAAACCATGAGTAGATCTTGCTCATTTTAGGCCCTTTGTAGACTTATAGTTACGTTTAAAGTTTTTATTAGACTTATATAGCCTACAGAATATACACATGGTATACACTGTCCAACGAAATGCTTACTTGCAGGTTCCTTCTCGACAATGAAAACAACAACAGTAAATAATAAAAGATGAGAATACGAACATAAAGTAAATGGCTCAATATAATAAAATAAACATTTTATTCTGATATGATCTGTGACACAGACAATATCTTGGTGTCATTATACTCTTTATATTGTGCTTTAAATATGGACTATGTCTAGATTCTGAAATAAAATGGCACATTCATTTATTCAAAATAATAAATATGAATATCTCAAAGTTTGAATTGGAGAAACCTGGAGGATGGTTCCTTTGCTGTCATCTTATCAAGTATCTGAATTCCTGGAGAGGAAAGATTTTTATGTTATTGAACAGGGCTCTTGTCAGCTGTCTCGGAACCATTACTGTGATTGGGTCCTATAGTTGGAAACGGTCCTTTGCTGCTGTGTTCTGCAAGCAGCATTTGGGAGCACTGGCTACCTCAAAAAAAAGAGAGGGGTCCAGCTGCATACGGTGCCTTCGGAAAGTATTCAGACCCCTTGACTTTTTCCAAATGTTGTTACATTGCAGCCTTATTCTAAAATGGATTAAATAAATGAAAATCCTCAGCAATCTACACACAACAACCCATAATGACAAAGCAAAAACGGTTTTTTAGAATTTTTGCAAATGTATTAAAATTTAAAAACAGAAATACCTTATTTATATAAGTATTCAGCCCCTTTGCAATGAGACTCGAAATTCAGTTTAGGTGCATCCTGTTTCCATTGATCATCCTTGAGATGTTTCTACAACTTGATTGGAGTCCACCTGTGGTAAATTCTATTGATTGGACATGATTTGGAAAGGCACACAACTGTCTATATAAGGTCGCACAGTTGACAGTGCATGTCAGAGAAAAAACCAAGCCATGAGGAAGAAGGAATTGTCCGTAGAGCTCCGAGACAGGATTGTGTCGAGGCACAGATCTGGGGAAGGGTACCAAAACATTTCTGCAATATTGTAGGTCCCCAAGAGCACAGTGCCCTCCATCATTCTTAAATGGAAGATGTTTGGAACCACCAAAACTCTTCCTAGAGCTGGCCGCCCGCCCAAACTGAGCAATCGGGGGAGAATGGCCTTGCTCAGGGAGGTGACCAAGAACCTGATGGTCACTCTGACTGAGCTCTAGAGTTCCTCTGTGGAGATGGAAGAACCTTCCAGAAGGATAACCCTCTCTGCAGAACTCCACCAATCAGGCCTTTATGGTAGAGTGGCCAGATGGAAGCCACTCCTCAGTAAAAGGTACATGACAGCCAGCTTGGAGTTTGCCAAAAGGCACCTAAAGACTCTCAGACCATGAGAAACCAGATTTCCTGTTCTGATGAAACCAAGATTAAACTATTTGGCCTGAATGCCAAGCATCACGTCTGAAGGAAACCTTGCACTATCCCTATGGTGAAGCATGGTGGTGGCAGCATCATGCTGTTGGGATGTTTTTCAGCAGCAGGAACTGGGAGACTAGTCAGGATCGAGGCAAAGATTAACAGAGCAAAGTACAGAGAGATCCTTGATGGATTCCTGCTCCAGAGTGCTCAGGACCTCAAACTGGGGCAAATGTTCACCTTCCAACAGGACAACGCCCCTAAGCATTTGGCCAAGAGAACGCAAGAGTGGCTTTGGGAAAAGTCTCAATGTCCTTGAGTGGCACAGCCAGAGCCAGGACTCGATCGAACATCTCTGGAGAAACCTGGAAATAGCTGTGGAGCAACGCTCCCCATCCGACCTGACAGAGCTTGAGAGGATCTGCAGAGAAGAATGGGAGAAACTCCCCAAATACAGGTGTGCCAAGCTTGTAGCGTCACACCCAAGAAGAATCAATGCTTTAATCGCTGCCAAAGGTGCTTCAACAAAGTACTGAGGAAAGGGTCTGAATACTTATGTAAATGTGATATTCCTGTTTTTTTTTAATACAAATGAGCAAAAATGTCTAAAAACCTGTTTTTGCTTTGTCATTATAGGGAATTGTGTGTAGATTTACGGGGGGGGGGGGGGGGGACAATCCAAACAGTTTTAGAGTAAGGCTGTAACGTAACAAAATCTGGAAAAAGTCAAGTGGTCTGAATACTTCTATGTATTCAGACCACTCTATGGCCCATCATCTCTGAGGCCCCTCTCCAAAGCCAGGATCGTCACTTCTGGGCCTTATACATGAAGCGGATACTTTTTTCTCTTTACCTCAGAGAGGATCGTGTCCAAACGACTGACAACACACAAGATCTAAACTAATACACAATGAACCCATGACCGGTACACAGTGTCCTTCGCCCCCGCCTGCCGAGCAGTGTTTTCTGTCAGGTCTGTTAATGTTACAACGAGGGAAGGAGCTAGCTAGCTCGGCTAGGACATCGGTACACAGTGTCCTTCGCCCCCGCCACTGTTTTATTGCAGAGCACTGTTTTCCCACAGTTCCAACGTCAACAGATTACACATCAATTTTAAGATAAAACATTGCACAATTAACCCTATCAATCACGAGACAACACTGTTTGTAAGCTTTTAAATGATATCAAACTCAACCGTTTATCTTTTCAGGTGATGAAGAAATGGATGCCTTATAGGTATGGTGGAGTATTCAAAATGGGTCAACTGAGCCCCTTTATCTCCTGAATGTTTTGTCATTCAGGTTCAAAAAGTCACTTTCTGACCACCTCTTTCATGGGCAGACATGTATGGAACGTTTTGTTTAAATCAAAAGGGTTTCTGTCAAAAAGGGATCTAATTCAAATGGATTTACCCTATGATAAGTTTCATTCAGACCATTTTATTCAAAACCGAAAACTCATCCCTCCAATAGGTGGCAGTATAGTCATATCATTGAGGGGTCTTGGCGTTGGAGAGGCCTGAGAAATAGGCCTGAGAGATGGTCTAAAACTTACCCACCAGTAGCTTGCAGTGTAGAGAGGGGCCTGAGAGATGATGTCTAAACGTAACCCACCAGTAGGTGGCAGTATAGTGAGGAGCCTGAGAGATGATGGGCGCGTTCGAAAGGTGAGACTGACTGAGCTACAAATCACCTTGCATCATAAATAACTATTCAATATAATTTGTAGATGAGTCAGTCAATCACAATGTACCCATGATATATCACGGTTTTAATGCTCTCGAACACAGCCAATGCCTGCAGTTACACTTTATTGCAAATAAAAGTCAACGGAGTTGAAAGATTCAAATCCGGATGTTCCCATGTCTGTACAGTTGCCATCAGTTAACACATCCACAAAGTCAAAATGGTCTGTATCGTAAACATTCATGAATACAAACAATTTGCCTTTCGGTCTTCATTTAAGGTTCGGCACAACGTTATCAATGTGTTGAAGGCTAGGGTTAATGTTATGTTTCAAATCAGTGTTTAAGAATATAAATTGTAGAAATAGGCGTGGTTTATACATTTATGGCTGGGGTAAGTAGTGACGACTCAGTGGTACTGCTAGCGGAACACAAGCCCCCATATTGAGCTTGGCTGTGAGCAGTACGGTTGTAGTGAGCTGCACATACCCAGGGATGGTCTTCCTTTAATGCATGTCAATTAGACACAGATGGTAAGGGTACAGTAGGTGTTTTTATTTAGGAACAGTGCAGCATAACTTGTTGAGAGATGTCGACGCGGTCGGAGAGAGAGAAAGCCCAGAAACTGAATGAGCAGCATCAGGCCATTCTGTCCAAAATGCTCCGAGAGGACGACAACAAGCACTGCGCTGACTGCGAGGCTAAAGGTAATCTCTGCTGTTGAAATAGAGACAGTGAAGCTAGGTTAACCCACCAAGTGGTTGTGGTTTCATATACGCCATCCCACCCAGCCACACATGGGAGTTTGACTTCTGCCTGAGTGTGAATGAGCAAGCTAACAGACATTGGCTAGCTAGCCAAGGTACACCGGTCATTCCATTTGACAGGGTTGATAGCTTGCTAGCCTAGCACGATGGAAGCAACACAAAAAGCAGGTATTGGCTCCGATGTCCTTCTCTCCAATTTATTTATGAGCGGAAAAACAATGTCGGAGACCAGTCTACGATAACGGAGGGTAATCAGTCTCCAGTATTGCCAGCACACAAGTCAATAAGGGCGGATCATACAATCCTGATGTAGCAGTTACTGTCAAGCAGGTTTTGATTCAGTTCAGCGAACCACCCATCTGTGATTAATGAATGCCTCTTGCGTCATGATGACGTGTTTTGCTAACATTTACCTTTCGTTTATGGACAGTCCCTATTTCCATTTCACTATCATCTACAAGTGTGTTGACCATGACCATGCGAGCATTGATCAGTCAACAGCATGACGTGTCCATATTTCATACCACTGGGTCCTTATCTGCTTTGCCCTCGAGTATCTCTGGTTGGTCTCAAACTTAGGCTTTTGAGATGTGACTGTAGTTGCCATAGCTCCGAGAGAGTCCAGTCCAGACTGGTTCTCACGTGGTTGGGGGATGCTGGTTGTTTGATTGACAGATAGGGCCAATGAACAGCAGAGTTTATGGATGGTGCTGTAAAATGAGGGATACATCCAGGAAGAGGACTGGTGACAACTGACAACAACTTTGCACTATCCTTTGTCAGACACAAAAGTTGACCTGGCAAACACTACACATTGCTCTTTCAAATTCCAGATTCACCTCCATCTGAATACAATATATTGTATAGCCTACATGGGCATTATCCCAGGAGTGTGTTGTCCAATTTGTGCACTATACACCTACCCATTGCTAAATATCCTGGACAGGCTCTAATCTGTAGAATGGTTCTATTTGTTTTCTATTCTTAGCCTATGTAATCCTGCTTTATGTAACGCTGCATTATGGCTCAGTCAGGTAAAAGGAAGTGTCAGTGTTTGTTTATTAAGTGAAAGCTCCACTCCAGCTGCATCCTTGGGTGCTGTATATGTGAATGCTCACGCTGCATCCGTCTCTACGTCCGCCCACTTTGAGTTTGTTTGTGTGTGTGTGTGTGTGTGTCGTGAGGCATTTGTTCCTGTAAATTGTGTGTGTGTGTGTGTGTGTGCATAGCCTATGGGTTATGATTGTGAGATGATGCTGTCAGCTCATATTTGTTAGCACTTGTGTTCGAGAAAATGGAAGGAAAGCGGTAGAGAGAGAGAGAGAGAGAGAGGGCTCGCTCCATACTCGGGTGTTGCTTATCTCCTCTCCCCATACTGCCTCTCTCTCTCTCTCTCTCTCTCTCTCTCTCTCTCTACCTTCTCATTGCCTAAGCTCTGGTTTCTATCTCTCCAGTGTCCACACAATGGGAAAGGAAAATTACCCACTACCCTTCACTGCTTCTCCTTCTATGGCCTACAAGATGGGGCAAAGAAGTGTGTTTCTGTTTTAATGGCTTCCCACCTACAACTCAGGTTTCAGGACAGTCTCCACCATGTTGCTTTACTGATATCCATGCCTTTGAGATCAGAGCTGGTGTTGTTTGGAGTCTGGACTATACACTTGGGAATTAGTGGTAAGACCTTCATCAGGCTTAGGGGTCAACTCTTCTCTGCAATCAGAGGAAGATATTTCCAGCTGCTTTCTTCCTCCGTGTTGTCATGCTGCAGTAAGGGTTGATAGTCATTTGACTTCAGACGTCACTGAGTAACAAGGGCCTGAGGCACTCTCGCTTCACTCACTATTTAGTCAAATACGCAAGCTGGCACAGACATGTTGCACTGTCTCTCTTTCTGTCAATATGTCTCTCAATACCACGTATCTGCCCTTTGTGCTAGTGCTGAAGTTAGTATTAGCAAGAGGGAGATGGCATCTCTCTCAACACACACCCCAGAGGCATGTTAACCCATGACTGGTAGAGCAGCCCTCTGATAGGCTGGCCCAGGCCGGGTGGGTGTGGCTCATAGGTTACATCATCAAGCTCCATCTGATCACACACTATCAGTTGGCTTTGTTGTGCCTAGCCTACTAAACCCAGACCACACAGGAAGAATACCTCTTGTTTCATTTCCACCTCTGCAGTGAAATGGGGAGAGGGGAGCTAGGTTGTGTGTGTTCCTAGACAGCCAGGACTATGTGTGACAGACCTGCAATAATGGTGAATAGGTGGGGTGTTGGCCCGTAGCTTTGACTACTGCCGTGTGACGAGTGACTCACCTGAGCTGCTCAGCTGTAATTCCACCCTGCCCGCCTGTGTCTCTGTGCCTGTAAACACTGTGTGCACACTGCCCTAAATTCTCATGGTGTGTGTGAACAAATGTTAGTGTATACCTCTACCGTTGCTGTGTCTCAAGGCACATAAACCTCGGCTAGAACAGAGTGCTTTCCTTTTCGATCATTAGACTTGCCTACTTGTGCTGGGACCGTAGCATGTGTTTATTGGTAGGCTATCATCTGGCATGGCAGAGGCACTCTCTCTGCGCTGGCATGATTTTCTCTGTGTTGGCACGGCAAGCTTGGCAAGAAGGCCAGATGGGCACAGAGGGTTGTTCTGACCCCCCCCCCCCCCCCGGATACCCCTCTCTCCCTCTCTGTGTGCCTGTGGGAGCCAAAGCCCATATATTGTATGGCTCTTGAAGTTAGCCTCACACGATGACGCCTAGTCTACTTCTACACCTGCATTGCTTGCTGTTTGGGGTTTTAGGTAGGGTTTCTGTACAAGACTTTGAGATATCAGCTGATGTAAGAAGCGCTATATAAATACATTTGATTTGATATCCTGCATGTTTTTGTGAAGCACCTTTTTGTGAACCACTATTCAGGAAATCCAGTGTTTCTGCAAGAGGGATTAGCAACATCTCTCAACATTTGTGAGAAAGTGCTCCATAAATATAGAAACTTCTCCCATCTTCGCTGTGTCCTCATGAGGCCTGCCGACTGTTCCTCTTATCACCAATAGGTGGTGCCAGAAGCCCAATAACTCAGTGGGTGAAAGTCAGGGAATCGATGGAGAGGAAGCCTCATTTTATGATCTCTCAACCCAATACTTTGTGTTACTTCATTTTCTACAGAGGACAGAAGTAACCTAGTAATTTGAATGTTATCTGATAACGGGGTGGTAGATCCCCAGTCGGCCCTATGGCTCAGAGCCAGTATCTACAAAGCATCTGAGTAGCAGTGCTGATCTAGGATGAGTCTTGCCTTTTAGATCATAATGAATAAGACTAATATAGACAGATCCTAGATCAGCTCTGGTACTCTGAGATGCTTTGTGGATACAGGACCAGGTGCCTGCGTTCAACATAGACCTCATTGACACACACACAGCTCAGTCGGCCCCGACAGATCCAGCTCTGAGGCCCGTCAGCAATGGATTAAGTGAATGTCTTTATGCAACAAATGTTAATACATCGAACCACATCATGTCGAACCCAAAATGCATTTTTTCATTCCTCTAATGAAACCCTTTCGAACTAAAATGTATCCTTCCTGTATCATATCAGAGGCCATCTATCTAGATGCGTATGGAATAACCCTTGAAACGGAGGATGCTCACCCCTAGTGTTTACCCATGTTCCATTCATGCTTGTAGAATATGTGTATGCTGTGTGAGTAGCTGCAGTCCTTCTCTGAACACGGCTGGCCTTCTCTGGGGACTAGTGCCACAGCCTTGCAATCCAACCTGGACTGCACTGCATCCAGCCACCACCAGGGAGCAGCAGAGCGCTGTTCTCCAGTGCTAGAGGTAGAAGTTGTCCCCCTACCCACAAATCTAAGATCAGATCGGGCCTAAAGGTTAGTATTAGCAGGCCTATCTGATCTTAGATCAGGTCAGGGGGGTGACAAATATCTAGCCTAACCCTGTATCAGTGGTTGAGTGCAACTTGATCTACTGCAACTTGTTCCTCAAGCACTTTTGTCATTGATTGGATGGTTTCATTTTCAACAGCTTTGAACAATGGTGACACAGACAAGTCCAGGAGTAGGAAGTTGCTGAGACGACCTGTCAGTGTCTTCTGGAGAACTGTCTTCTACAGCCACCAGCTTCCCAGTTCTACACACACACACACACACACACACACACACACACACACACACACACACACACCAAGCCCTGTCCTCAGTTTGACGGCAGTGGCCTTAATTTCAAGCTTGGCTGCTTGTCTCCACTAGTTTGAAAGCTACACTGTCACTCACCGAGGCTCCAGGGTGTGTGTTTGTTAGGTTGGCAGTTCAGGTCTATAGTCAGTCAGTGGCTGGTCTTTGGCAGGGGGTTCTGACTAATCAGCTAATCAATGCTCTTTAGTCTGGACCACGCTTAGCCTAATTGAATGAATCAGTGTTTTAGTGCTGGGCTGGAACAAAAACTATTACACTCCTGGAGTTGGTACAGTAGCAGAATAATAACGGTGTGTGTGTCTGCCTCTGTAGGACCGCGATGGGCGTCGTGGAACCTGGGGGTCTTCATGTGTATCCGCTGTGCTGGCATCCACAGGAACCTGGGCGTCCACATCTCCAGAGTCAAATCTGTCAACCTGGACCAATGGACCCAAGAACAAATCCAGGTACCATGGGGGTGTGTGACGGGCAATGAGGTCTGTGGGTGGTTTTTGGGGTGTTGTGTTTTGGTTGCGGCTGAGGGTGTGTGTGTGTGTGTGTGTGTGTGTGTGTGTGTGAGAATTAGACAGATGAAGAAGAAAATTGTGTGTTTGGGGGGGTTAAATTAAACTCAAAGTGTAGGCCTGTCTGTGGTTCGTTGAGGAGTTGTCTGTCAGGGTAGATGGAGCTTGCGTCTCTCTCTCTGAATGTTAATTGCTGTTTTAATGGCTAATTAATTCCCGATGGGTAATTATTCCAACTTTAGATCATTCGTTCCTCCTATCAAATCCATCTTTCTCCTCATCTTCCTGTGGCATTTACCTTCAGTGTGTGTGGGGGGGGGGGGGGGGGGGGGGCTGCTGCCTGCCTGCCTGCCTGCCTGCCTGCCTGCCTGCCTGTTTGTGTATGTGTGTCATTACCAAATACAAACTGACTAGAATGTAAATATAACATTTGAAAGCAGTTGTGGTGACACTTTCTCACTTCCTTTAAATTCCATTTGTTTTGAAGACCTTGCCCTCTGCTTGAATATGGGATGCATTATGAAGCTAGAGATGTCTAATGATATATTGAAGGCTGTTATCTCTCTCCCCTGTGTGTGTAGAGTATGGTAGACATGGGGAACAACAAGGCCAAACAGCTGTACGAAGCCCACCTCCCAGACACCTTCAGACGTCCACAGACCGACCAGTATCCTCTCTTCTCCCTGTGTGTGTGTGTGTGTGTTCAGTAATAATGAACCACTCTGTGTGCATCTGCATTTGACAAGCACCCATCACAACACAGTTCCTCTTCCCATGTCACTTTGGACCCAGTTGTGATGAGACACATTTGGACACGGCACCTTTGCGTGCCTGGGTTATATTGGAGAGTGCAAGGCAGCATGGGAGCTGGGCTGCCTGCTGTTCTGACAGGACAGCTGTGTGTTCTTAATAACAGCTGTCCCTGTTCAAACTCGGACTGAATTCACACGGTCTGCCTGGTTCAAGTCTAATAAATCATCTGGTATCTAGCCTTTTCGGGGGATGGGCATCAGTTTAGCCTTTTTGATGGCTCCTGCTAGTACTGACAGTAGTTCAAAGCCGTAGGGGTCGAGCTAGCTAGACTAATTGGTAGGTAGGTCAAATGTGTAGGCCTACGTATTCATTGTGTGGGTAGTTGGCGTATTTGAAATAAGGTGGTGTGCTTCTTTGCTTTCATGTTGTCCTTCTCCCCCTCACCTTTTTTGTTCAAGTGCCTTTCCTTTTTCATGGTTCCTCTGTCTGTCTTTTTTTCACTCCCATCTTGCCCATCTCCTTTTCTGTTTCTTCTCCGTTGTCAGGTTTGCTCATCTCTGTCTCTCTTTTCAAATTCAATTCAGTCGACTTTATTGACATGGCAAGTTAAATGACTTGCAGTACTAGTCAAAAGTTTGGACACCTACTCATTCAATGGTTTTTCTTTATTTTTCTACATTGTAGAATAATAGTGACATCGAAAATATGAATTAACACGTGTAATCATGTAGTAAACAAATCAAAATATATTTGAGATTCTTCAAAGAAGCCACCCTTTGCCTTGATGACAGCTTTGCACACTCTTGGCAGTCTCTCAACCAGCTTCATGAGGTAGTCACCTGGAATGCATTTCAATTAACAGGTGTGCCTTAAGTTCATTTGTTGAAATTCTTTCTTTCCTTAATGCGTCTGAGCCAATCAGTTGTGTTGTGACATGGTAGGGGTGGTATACAGAAGATAGCCCTATTTGGTAAAAGACCAAGTCCACATTATGGCATGAACAGTTCAAATAAGCAAAGAGAAACGACAGTCCATCATTGACTGACCTTCATGTCTTAAAGTAATCTGGAAAATTTCAAGACCTTTTTAAAAGTTTCTTCAAGTGCAGTCGCAAAAACCATCAAGCGCTATGATGAAACTGGCTCTCATGAGGACCGCAACAGGAAAAGAAGACCCAGAGTTACCTCTGCTGCAGAGGATAAATTCATTAGTTACCTCTGCTGCAGAGGATAAATTCATTAGTTACCTGCCTCAGAAATTGCATCCCAAATAAATGCTTCACAGAGTTCAAGTAACAGACACATCTCAACATCAACTGTTCAGAGGAGACTGCGTGAATCAGACCTTCATGGTCGAATTGCTGCAAAGAAACCACTACTAAAGGACACCAATAAGAAGAGACTTGCTTCGGCCAAGAAACACAAGTAATGGACATTAGACCGGTGGAAATGCGTCCTTTGGTCTTTGGTGTCTAAATTTGAGATTTTTGGTTCCAACCGCCATGTCTTTGTGAGACGCAGAGTAGGTGAACGGATGATCTCCGCATGTATGGTTCCCACCGTGAATCATGTAGGAGGAGGTGTGGGGCTGCTTTGCTGGGGACACTGTCAGTAGTTTATTTAGAGTTCAAGGCACACTTAACCAGCATGACTACCACAGCATTCTGCAGCAATACGCCATCCCATCTGGTTTGCGCTTAGTGGGACTATCATTTGTTTTTCAACAGGACAATGACCCAACACACCTCCAGGCTGTGTAAGGGTTATTTGACCAAGAAGGAGAGTGATGGAGTGCTGCATCAGATGACCTGGCCTCTACAATCACCTGGCCTCAACCCATTTGAGATGGTTTGAATGACTTGGACTGCAGAGTGAAGGAAAAGCAGCCAACAAGTGCTCTGAATATGTAGGAACTCCTTCAAGACGGTTGGAAAAGCATTCCTCATGAAGCTGGTTGAGAGAACGCCAAGAGTGAGCAACGCTGTCATCAAGGCAATGGGTGGCTACTTTGAATAATCTAAAGTCTAAAATGTATTTAGATTTGTTTTAATACTATTTCTTTTTTTCTTATTTTTTACTACTTGTTTCCATATGTGTTCATAGATTTGATGTCTTCACTATTATTCTACAAAATAGTAAACATTAAAAAAAAAAACATTGAATGAGTAGTTGTCAACTTTTGACTGGTACTATACATTGTCAAAGTACACACACAACAATGGTGGGACAAACAGCAAAAAGACATCAGTACTAAGTGTAGTTGTGGAAATAGTATCACCACTAACAGCAATCAGACATCAGTAATAATCGTAGTTGTGGAAATAGTATTACCACTAACAGCAATCAGACATCAGTAATGCTCGTAGTTGTGGAAATAGTATTACCACTAACAGCAATAAGACATCAGTAATAATTGTAGTTGTGGAAATAGTATTACCACTAACAGCAATAAGACATCAGTACTAATCGTAGTTGTGGAAATAGTATTACCACTAACAGCAATAAGACATCAGTACTAATTGTAGTTGTGGAAATAGTATTACCACTAACAGCAATAAGACATCAGTAATAATTGTAGTTGTGGAAATAGTATTACCACTAACAGCAATAAGACATCAGTAATAATTGTAGTTGTGGAAATAGTATTACCACTAACAGCAACAGCAATAAGACATCAGTAATAATTGTAGTTGTGGAAATAGTATTAACACTAACAGCAATCAGACATCAGTAATAATTGTAGTTGTGGAAATAGTATTACCACTAACAGCAACAGCAATAAGACATCAGTAATAATTGTAGTTGTGGAAATAGTATTACCACTAACAGCAATCAGACATCAGTAATAATCGTAGTTGTGGAAATAGTATTACCACTAACAGCAACAGCAATAAGACATCAGTAATAATTGTAGTTGTGGAAATAGTATTACCACTAACAGCAATCAGACATCAGTAATAATCGTAGTTGTGGAAATAGTATTACCACTAACAGCAATAAGACCTCAGTAATAATTGTAGTTGTGGAAATAGTATTACCACTAACAGCAACAGCAATAAGACATCAGTAATAATTGTAGTTGTGGAAATAGTATTACCACTAACAGCAATCAGACATCAGTAATAATCGTAGTTGTGGAAATAGGATTACCACTAACAGCAATAAGACATCAGTAATAATCGTAGTTGTGGAAATAGTATTACCACTAACAGCAACAGCAATAAGACATCAGTAATAATTGTTGTTGTGGAAATAGTATTACCACTAACAGCAATAAGACATCAGTAATAATTGTAGTTGTGGAAATAGTATTACCACTAACAGCAACAGCAATAAGACATCAGTAATAATCGTAGTTGTGGAAATAGTATCACCACTAACAGCAATAAGACATCAGTAATAATCGTAGTTGTGGAAATAGTATTACCACTAACAGCAACAGCAATAAGACATCAGTACTAGTCGTAGTTGTGGAAATAGTATTACCACTAACAGCAATAAGACATCAGTAATAATCGTAGTTGTGGAAAAAGTATTACCACTAACAGCAATAAGACATCAGTAATAATCGTAGTTGTGGAAAAAGTATTACCACTAACAGCAATAAGACATCAGTAATAATCGTAGTTGTGGAAAAAGTATTACCACTAACAGCAATAAGACATCAGTAATAATCATAGTTGTGGAAAAAGTATTACCACTAACAGCAACAGCAATAAGACATCAGTAATAATCGTAGTTGTGGAAATGGTATTACCACTAACAGCAACAGCAATAAGACATCAGTAATAATTGTAGTTGTGGAAATAGTATTACCACTAACAGCAACAGCAATAAGACATCAGTAATAATCGTAGTTGTGGAAATAGTATTACCACTAACAGCAACAGCAATAAGACATCAGTAATAATCGTAGTTGTGGAAATAGTATTACCACTAACAGCAATAAGACATCAGTAATAATTGTAGTTGTGGAAATAGTATTACCACTAACAGCAACAGCAATAAGACATCAGTAATAATCGTAGTTGTGGAAATAGTATTACCACTAACAGCAATAAGACATCAGTAATAATTGTAGTTGTGGAAATAGTATTACCACTAACAGCAACAGCAATAAGACATCAGTAATAATTGTAGTTGTGGAAATAGTATTACCACTAACAGCAATAAGACATCAGTAATAATCGTAGTTGTGGAAATTGTATTACCACTAACAGCAACAGCAATAAGACATCAGTAATAATCGTAGTTGTGGAAATAGTATTACCACTAACAGCAACAGCAATAAGACATCAGTAATAATTGTAGTTGTGGAAATAGTATTACCACTAACAGCAACAGCAATAAGACATCAGTAATAATCGTAGTTGTGGAAATAGTATTACCACTAACAGCAATAAGACATCAGTAATAATCGTAGTTGTGGAAATAGTATTACCACTAACAGCAACAACAATGTGAATAATAATAATAAACTAAATCAATAGTAGTAGGGAACTCTCAATATGACTGAAAGGCCTCATGGCATGGTATGAAAGCCAGAACATATTGGCAAATATTACTGACATTGCATTCTGTCTGTCTTTCTTTCCCCCTCCCCCTTCAGCTCTGGCCTCTGACTCGTCTCCATGTAAATTCCAGCATGAATAAAGATGTGCCTACAGGCGCAGCATCCGAATATATTCACACACCACTTTTTCTTGAGGGTATTTGGGCCTGCTTCGACAGCGACCTCCCTTCCTTCGCTTGTTTTTCTGCGTTGTGAGTTTCATTCTTTCCCTTTCTTTCCTCCCCTGCCTCTAATTAGGCCATTCAGAAACATTCAATGCCATCTTGGTAAGCAACTCCAGTGTATGTAGGATTTCGCCTGTGCTTCGCTGTATTCCAGTTCTGTTAATCCTGGAAAACTTCCTAGTCCTTGCTGATTACAAGCATACCCATAACATGATGCAGCCACCACCATGCTTGAAAATATGAAGAGTGATGTGTCGTGTTGGATTTGTACCAAACATAACACTTTATTCAGGACACACAGTTAATTTCTTTGTCACTTTATTGCAAAAAGGATGCATGTTTTGGAATATATTTTTTATTCGGTACAGGTTTCCTTCCTTTCAGTCTGTCATTTTGGTTAGTATTGTGGAGGAACTACTGTTGATCACAATTGCCCTCGTGATGAAATCCCTGAGCGGTTATCGTCCTCTCCGGCAACTGACTAAGGAAGGACGCCTGTAACGTTCATAGTAACTGGGTGTATTGATACACCATCCAAAGTGTAATTAATAACTTCACCATGCTCAAAGGGATATTCTTCGTCTTTTTCTTTACCCATCTACCAATAACGTCCTTCTTTACTAGGCATTGGAAACCTCTCCGGTCTTTGTGGTTCAATCTGTGTTTGAAATTCACTGCTTGACTGAGGGAACTTACGGATAATTGTATGTGGTGGGGTACACAGATGAGGTAGTCATTCAAAACTCACGTTAAACACTATTGCACACAGAGTGAGTCCATGCAACTTATTGTGTGACTTGTTCAGCACATTTTTACTCCTGAACTTATTTAGGCGTGCTGTAACACAGGAATACTTATTGACTGTCTTTAGACATAGTTCCACTTCGATATTATGGGGTAATGTGTGGAGGCCAGTGACACACAATCTCAATTTAATCAGTCTGTAAAACAACAAAATGTAGAAAAAGTCAAGGGGTGTGAATACTTTCTGAAGCCACTGTATAGTAAGACATACAGTGCCTTGCGAAAGTATTCGGCCCCCTTGAACTTTGCGACCTTTTGCCACATTTCAGGCTTCAAACATAAAGATATAAAACTGTATTTGTTTGTGAAGAATCAACAACAAGTGGGACACAATCATGAAGTGGAACGACATCTTTTGGATATTTCAAACTTTTTTAACAAATCAAAAACTGAAAAATTGGGCGTGCAAAATTATTCAGCCCCTTTACTTTCAGTGCAGCAAACTCTCTCCAGAAGTTCAGTGAGGATCTCTGAATGATCCAATGTTGACCTAAATGACTAATGATGATAAATACAATCCACCTGTGTGTAATCAAGTCTCCGTATAAATGCACCTGCACTGTGATAGTCTCAGAGGTCCGTTAAAAGCGCAGAGAGCATCATGAAGAACAAGGAACACACCAGGCAGGTCCGAGATACTGTTGTGAAGAAGTTTAAAGACGGATTTGGATACAAAAAGATTTCCCAAGCTTTAAACATCCCAAGGAGGACTGTGCAAGCGATAATATTGAAATGGAAGGAGTATCAGACCACTGCAAATCTACCAAGACCTGGCCGTCACTCTAAACTTTCAGCTCATAAAAGGAGAAGACTGATCAGAGATGCAGCCAAGAGGCCCATGATCACTCTGGATGAACTGCAGAGATCTACAGCTGAGGTGGGAGACTCTGTCCATAGGACAACAATCAGTCGTATATTGCACAAATCTGGCCTTTATGGAAGAGTGGCAAGAAGAAAGCCATTTCTTAAAGATATCCATAAAAAGTGTCGTTTAAAGTTTGCCACAAGCCACCTGGGAGACACACCAAACATGTGGAAGAAGGTGCTCTGGTCAGATGAAACCAAAATTGAACTTTTTGGCAACAATGCAAAACGTTATGTTTGGCGTAAAAGCAACACAGCTCATCACCCTGAACACTCCATCCCCACTGTCAAACATGGTGGTGGCAGCATCATGGTTTGGGCCTGCTTTTCTTCAGCAGGGACAGGGAAGATGGTTAAAATTGATGGGAAGATGGATGGAGCCAAATACAGGACCATTCTGGAAGAAAACCTGATGGAGTCTGCAAAAGACCTGAGACTGGGACGGAGATTTGTCTTCCAACAAGACAATGATCCAAAACATAAAGCAAAATCTACAATGGAATGGTTCAAAAATAAACATATCCAGGTGTTAGAATGGCCAAGTCAAAGTCCAGACCTGAATCCAATCGAGAATCTGTGGAAAGAACTGAAAACTGCTGTTCACAAATGCTCTCCATCCAACCTCACTGAGCTCGAGCTGTTTTGCAAGGAGGAATGGGAAAAAATTTCAGTCTCTCGATGTGCAAAACTGATAGAGACATACCCCAGGCGACTTACAGCTGTAATCGCAGCTAAAGGTGGCGCTACAAAGTATTAACTTAAGGGGGCTGAATAATTTTGCACGCCCAATTCTTCAGTTTTTGATTTGTTAAAAAAGTTTGAAATATCCAATAAATGTCGTTGCACTTCATGATTGTGTCCCACTTGTGATTGATTCTTCACAAAAAAATACAGTTTTATATCTTTATGTTTGAAGCCTGAAATGTGGCAAAAGGTCGCAAAGTTCAAGGGGGCCGAATACTTTCGCAAGGCACTGTAGCAGTGTGTGACTGGGATTGTGTGTGTGTGTGTGTGTGTGTACTACAGTGTCATTCCTTAACCCCTGACCTCAGAGCAGTAGAGTTCTTCATCCGGGATAAGTACGAAAGGAAGAAATACTACGACCAGAATGGCCTCAAAACAGCTTCAGTAAGTGTGCACACACACACACACACACACACACACACACTGTCCACAACACTGATCTGTTACACAGCAATTGGCACAAATAATTGGTGTGTGTCTGTGTACATAACATTATTTGTGTGGGGTTTGTATGTGAATGGGAGTTCTTTGTGAGAGGCATGTTTGTGTGGCTGGCTGCATATACAGCAGTGTTCATTTTGGCACCCTTTAAAAACAAATCTTAGTCATTTAGTCTAAAATTAGAATGAAGTCACATTTTTGTCGTTTTGATTTAGTATAGTTATTGTCAAAATGACCAACGGGCCATTTTAGTCAACTAGTAACATATTAGTCACGTCACATTTGTATTGCCCCATGAATCTATAGTCTTTGTGCACAAACATACACAGCCTTGTCCTATCAACATCTTTTTCTGCATGACTTCCTATCGCATGATTTTCTCCCCAACAGCCAAATTGGCAGAAGAACACATAAATCTGACCTCTTGACAGGGCTCCAACGTTTTCCGTGGCTCCAGCCCATGATTTTGTCGCACCAGTAGAAAACGAAGCGGCATCACGCAATGGAAAACATTTGTCATTCACCTTCGAAAGTAATCTGCAGTGCTTTAGACTGTGTGTAATAGACTATTGAGATTGTAGGCTATTTAAAAAATAATGCAAAAATAAGTTGTTTCATCTAACATGTCCATGTAGGAATGCATGGTTCAAGACCTGTTGATGTGCAACCTAATCCAGTGATTTGTCTTTTGTCCACTAGTAGTCATGTATTAATCTAACAGTAAATATAATACCACCACTAGTAGTCATGTATTAATCTAACAGTAAATATAATACCACCGCTAGTAGTCATGTATTAATCTAACAGTAAATATAATACCACCACTAGTAGTCATGTATTAATCTAACAGAAAATATAATACCACCCACCACTAGTAGTCATGTATTAATCTAACAGTAAATATAATACCACCACTAGTAGTCATGTATTAATCTAACAGTAAATATAATACCACCCACCGCTAGTAGTCATGTATTAATCTAACAGTAAATATAATACCACCGCTAGTAGTCATGTATTCATCTAACAGTAAATATAATACCACCCACCGCTAGTAGTCATGTATTCATCTAAGAGTAAATATAATACCACCACTAGTAGTCATGTATTAATCTAACAGTAAATATAATACCACCACTAGTAGTCATGTATTAATCTAACAGTAAATATAATACCACCCACCGCTAGTAGTCATGTATTAATCTAACAGTAAATATAATACCACCGCTAGTAGTCATGTATTAATCTAACAGTAAATATAATACCACCGCGAGTAGTCATGTATTAATCTAACAGTAAATATAATACCACTGCTAGTAGTCATGTATTAATCTAACAGTAAATATAATACCACCCACCACTAGTAGTCATGTATTAATCTAACAGTAAATATAATACCACCACTAGTAGTCATGTATTAATCTAACAGTAAATATAATACCACCGCTAGTAGTCATGTATTAATCTAACAGTAAATATAATACCACCACTAGTAGTCATGTATTAATCTAACAGAAAATATAATACCACCCACCACTAGTAGTCATGTATTAATCTAACAGTAAATATAATACCACCACTAGTAGTCATGTATTAATCTAACAGTAAATATAATACCACCCACCGCTAGTAGTCATGTATTAATCTAACAGTAAATATAATACCACCGCTAGTAGTCATGTATTCATCTAACAGTAAATATAATACCACCCACCGCTAGTAGTCATGTATTCATCTAAGAGTAAATATAATACCACCACTAGTAGTCATGTATTAATCTAACAGTAAATATAATACCACCACTAGTAGTCATGTATTAATCTAACAGTAAATATAATACCACCCACCGCTAGTAGTCATGTATTAATCTAACAGTAAATATAATACCACCGCTAGTAGTCATGTATTAATCTAACAGTAAATATAATACCACCGCGAGTAGTCATGTATTAATCTAACAGTAAATATAATACCACTGCTAGTAGTCATGTATTAATCTAACAGTAAATATAATACCACCCACCACTAGTAGTCATGTATTAATCTAACAGTAAATATAATACCACCCACCGCTAGTAGTCATGTATTAATCTAACAGTAAATATAATACCACCACTAGTAGTCATGTATTAATCTAACAGTAAATATAATACCACCCACCACTAGTAGTCATGTATTAATCTAACAGTAAATATAATACCACCCACCGCTAGTAGTCATGTATTAATCTAACAGTAAATATAATACCACCACTAGTAGTCATGTATTAATCTAACAGTAAATATAATACCACCCACCACTAGTAGTCATGTATTAATCTAACAGTAAATATAATACCACCACTAGTAGTCATGTATTAATCTAACAGTAAATATAATACCACCACTAGTAGTCATGTATTAATCTAACAGTAAATATAATACCACCGCTAGTAGTCATGTATTCATCTAACAGTAAATATAATACCACCACTAGTAGTCATGTATTAATCTAACAGTAAATATAATACCACCGCGAGTAGTCATGTATTAATCTAACAGTAAATATAATACCACCCACCACTAGTAGTCATGTATTAATCTAACAGTAAATATAATACCACCCACCACTAGTAGTCATGTATTAATCTAACAGTAAATATAATACCACCACTAGTAGTCATGTATTAATCTAACAGTAAATATAATACCACCCACTGCTAGTAGTCATGTATTAATCTAACAGTAAATATAATACCACCACTAGTAGTCATGTATTAATCTAACAGTAAATATAATACCACCCACCACTAGTAGTCATGTATTAATCTAACAGTAAATATAATACCACCACTAGTAGTCATGTATTCATCTAACAGTAAATATAATACCACCCACCGCTAGTAGTCATGTATTAATCTAACAGTAAATATAATACCACCACTAGTAGTCATGTATTAATCTAACAGTAAATATAATACCACCCACCGCTAGTAGTCATGTATTAATCTAACAGTAAATATAATACCACCGCTAGTAGTCATGTATTAATCTAACAGTAAATATAATACCACCACTAGTAGTCATGTATTAATCTAACAGTAAATATAATACCACCACTAGTAGTCATGTATTAATCTAACAGTAAATATAATACCACCACTAGTAGTCATGTATTAATCTAACAGTAAATATAATACCACCCACCGCTAGTTGTCATGTATTAATCTAACAGGAAATATAATACCACCACTAGTAGTCATGTATTAATCTAACAGTAAATATAATACCACCGCGAGTAGTCATGTATTAATCTAACAGTAAATATAATACCACCCACCGCTAGTAGTCATGTATTAATCTAACAGTAAATATAATACCACCCACCACTAGTAGTCATGTATTAATCTAACAGTAAATATAATACCACCACTAGTAGTCATGTATTAATCTAACAGTAAATATAATACCACCACTAGTAGTCATGTATTAATCTAACAGTAAATATAATACCACCCACCACTAGTAGTCATGTATTAATCTAACAGTAAATATAATACCACCACTAGTAGTCATGTATTAATCTAACAGTAAATATAATACCACCCACCACTAGTAGTCATGTATTAATCTAACAGTAAATATAATACCACCGCTAGTAGTCATGTATTAATCTAACAGTAAATATAATACCACCGCTAGTAGTCATGTATTAATCTAACAGTAAATATAATACCACCGCTAGTAGTCATGTATTAATCTAACAGTAAATATAATACCACCACTAGTAGTCATGTATTAATCTAACAGTAAATATAATACCACCGCTAGTAGTCATGTATTAATCTAACAGTAAATATAATACCACCGCTAGTAGTCATGTATTAATCTAACAGTAAATATAATACCACCCACCACTAGTAGTCATGTATTAATCTAACAGTAAATATAATACCACCACTAGTAGTCATGTATTAATCTAACAGTAAATATAATACCACCACTAGTAGTCATGTATTAATCTAACAGTAAATATAATACCACCCACCACTAGTAGTAATGTATTAATCTAACAGTAAATATAATACCACCCACCACTAGTAGTCATGTATTAATCTAACAGTAAATATAATACCACCACTAGTAGTCATGTATTAATCTAACAGTAAATATAATACCACCCACCACTAGTAGTCATGTATTAATCTAACAGTAAATATAATACCACCACTAGTAGTCATGTATTAATCTAACAGTAAATATAATACCACCCACCACTAGTAGTCATGTATTAATCTAACAGTAAATATAATACCACCGCTAGTAGTCATGTATTAATCTAACAGTAAATATAATACCACCGCTAGTAGTCATGTATTAATCTAACAGTAAATATAATACCACCGCTAGTAGTCATGTATTAATCTAACAGTAAATATAATACCACCACTAGTAGTCATGTATTAATCTAACAGTAAATATAATACCACCGCTAGTAGTCATGTATTAATCTAACAGTAAATATAATACCACCGCTAGTAGTCATGTATTAATCTAACAGTAAATATAATACCACCACTAGTAGTCATGTATTAATCTAACAGTAAATATAATACCACCACTAGTAGTCATGTATTAATCTAACAGTAAATATAATACCACCCACCACTAGTAGTCATGTATTAATCTAACAGTAAATATAATACCACCACTAGTAGTCATGTATTAATCTAACAGTAAATATAATACCACCACTAGTAGTCATGTATTAATCTAACAGTAAATATAATACCACCCACCACTAGTAGTAATGTATTAATCTAACAGTAAATATAATACCACCCACCACTAGTAGTCATGTATTAATCTAACAGTAAATATAATACCACCACTAGTAGTCATGTATTAATCTAACAGTAAATATAATACCACCCACCACTAGTAGTCATGTATTAATCTAACAGTAAATATAATACCACCACTAGTAGTCATGTATTAATCTAACAGTAAATATAATACCACCCACCACTAGTAGTCATGTATTAATCTAACAGTAAATATAATACCACCCACCACTAGTAGTCATGTATTAATCTAACAGTAAATATAATACCACCACTAGTAGTCATGTATTCATCTAACAGTAAATATAATACCACCCACCACTAGTAGTCATGTATTAATCTAACAGTAAATATAATACCACCACTAGTAGTCATGTATTAATCTAACAGTAAATATAATACCACCGCTAGTAGTCATGTATTAATCTAACAGTAAATATAATACCACCCACCACTAGTAGCCATGTATTAATCTAACAGTAAATATAATACCACCACTAGTAGTCATGTATTAATCTAACAGTAAATATAATACCACCACTAGTAGTCATGTATTAATCTAACAGTAAATATAATACCACCGCTAGTAGTCATGTATTAATCTAACAGTAAATATAATACCACCACTAGTAGTCATGTATTAATCTAACAGTAAATATAATACCACCACTAGTAGTCATGTATTAATCTAACAGTAAATATAATACCACCCACCACTAGTAGTCATGTATTAATCTAACAGTAAATATAATACCACCCACCACTAGTAGTCATGTATTAATCTAACAGTAAATATAATACCACCACTAGTAGTCATGTATTAATCTAACAGTAAATATAATACCACCACTAGTAGTCATGTATTAATCTAACAGTAAATATAATACCACCACTAGTAGTCATGTATTAATCTAACAGTAAATATAATACCACCCACCACTAGTAGTCATGTATTAATCTAACAGTAAATATAATACCACCACTAGTAGTCATGTATTAATCTAACAGTAAATATAATACCACCGCTAGTAGTCATGTATTAATCTAACAGTAAATATAATACCACCACTAGTAGTCATGTATTAATCTAACAGTAAATATAATACCACCACTAGTAGTCATGTATTAATCTAACAGTAAATATAATACCACCCACCACTAGTAGCCATGTATTAATCTAACAGTAAATATAATACCACCCACCACTAGTAGTCATGTATTAATCTAACAGTAAATATAATACCACCACTAGTAGTCATGTATTAATCTAACAGTAAATATAATACCACCACTAGTAGTCATGTATTAATCTAACAGTAAATATAATACCACCACTAGTAGTCATGTATTAATCTAACAGTAAATATAATACCACCACTAGTAGTCATGTATTAATCTAACAGTAAATATAATACCACCACTAGTAGTCATGTATTAATCTAACAGTAAATATAATACCACCGCTAGTAGTCATGTATTAATCTAACAGTAAATATAATACCACCGCTAGTAGTCATGTATTCATCTAACAGTAAATATAATACCACCACTAGTAGTCATGTATTAATCTAACAGTAAATATAATACCCACCGCGAGTAGTCATGTATTAATCTAACAGTAAATATAATACCACCCACCACTAGTAGTCATGTATTAATCTAACAGTAAATATAATACCACCCACCACTAGTAGTCATGTATTAATCTAACAGTAAATATAATACCACCACTAGTAGTCATGTATTAATCTAACAGTAAATATAATACCACCCACTGCTAGTAGTCATGTATTAATCTAACAGTAAATATAATACCACCACTAGTAGTCATGTATTAATCTAACAGTAAATATAATACCACCCACCACTAGTAGTCATGTATTAATCTAACAGTAAATATAATACCACCACTAGTAGTCATGTATTCATCTAACAGTAAATATAATACCACCCACCGCTAGTAGTCATGTATTAATCTAACAGTAAATATAATACCACCACTAGTAGTCATGTATTAATCTAACAGTAAATATAATACCACCCACCGCTAGTAGTCATGTATTAATCTAACAGTAAATATAATACCACCGCTAGTAGTCATGTATTAATCTAACAGTAAATATAATACCACCACTAGTAGTCATGTATTAATCTAACAGTAAATATAATACCACCACTAGTAGTCATGTATTAATCTAACAGTAAATATAATACCACCACTAGTAGTCATGTATTAATCTAACAGTAAATATAATACCACCCACCGCTAGTTGTCATGTATTAATCTAACAGGAAATATAATACCACCACTAGTAGTCATGTATTAATCTAACAGTAAATATAATACCACCGCGAGTAGTCATGTATTAATCTAACAGTAAATATAATACCACCCACCGCTAGTAGTCATGTATTAATCTAACAGTAAATATAATACCACCCACCACTAGTAGTCATGTATTAATCTAACAGTAAATATAATACCACCACTAGTAGTCATGTATTAATCTAACAGTAAATATAATACCACCACTAGTAGTCATGTATTAATCTAACAGTAAATATAATACCACCCACCACTAGTAGTCATGTATTAATCTAACAGTAAATATAATACCACCACTAGTAGTCATGTATTAATCTAACAGTAAATATAATACCACCCACCACTAGTAGTCATGTATTAATCTAACAGTAAATATAATACCACCGCTAGTAGTCATGTATTAATCTAACAGTAAATATAATACCACCGCTAGTAGTCATGTATTAATCTAACAGTAAATATAATACCACCGCTAGTAGTCATGTATTAATCTAACAGTAAATATAATACCACCACTAGTAGTCATGTATTAATCTAACAGTAAATATAATACCACCGCTAGTAGTCATGTATTAATCTAACAGTAAATATAATACCACCGCTAGTAGTCATGTATTAATCTAACAGTAAATATAATACCACCCACCACTAGTAGTCATGTATTAATCTAACAGTAAATATAATACCACCACTAGTAGTCATGTATTAATCTAACAGTAAATATAATACCACCACTAGTAGTCATGTATTAATCTAACAGTAAATATAATACCACCCACCACTAGTAGTAATGTATTAATCTAACAGTAAATATAATACCACCCACCACTAGTAGTCATGTATTAATCTAACAGTAAATATAATACCACCACTAGTAGTCATGTATTAATCTAACAGTAAATATAATACCACCCACCACTAGTAGTCATGTATTAATCTAACAGTAAATATAATACCACCACTAGTAGTCATGTATTAATCTAACAGTAAATATAATACCACCCACCACTAGTAGTCATGTATTAATCTAACAGTAAATATAATACCACCGCTAGTAGTCATGTATTAATCTAACAGTAAATATAATACCACCGCTAGTAGTCATGTATTAATCTAACAGTAAATATAATACCACCGCTAGTAGTCATGTATTAATCTAACAGTAAATATAATACCACCACTAGTAGTCATGTATTAATCTAACAGTAAATATAATACCACCGCTAGTAGTCATGTATTAATCTAACAGTAAATATAATACCACCGCTAGTAGTCATGTATTAATCTAACAGTAAATATAATACCACCACTAGTAGTCATGTATTAATCTAACAGTAAATATAATACCACCACTAGTAGTCATGTATTAATCTAACAGTAAATATAATACCACCCACCACTAGTAGTCATGTATTAATCTAACAGTAAATATAATACCACCACTAGTAGTCATGTATTAATCTAACAGTAAATATAATACCACCACTAGTAGTCATGTATTAATCTAACAGTAAATATAATACCACCCACCACTAGTAGTAATGTATTAATCTAACAGTAAATATAATACCACCCACCACTAGTAGTCATGTATTAATCTAACAGTAAATATAATACCACCACTAGTAGTCATGTATTAATCTAACAGTAAATATAATACCACCCACCACTAGTAGTCATGTATTAATCTAACAGTAAATATAATACCACCACTAGTAGTCATGTATTAATCTAACAGTAAATATAATACCACCCACCACTAGTAGTCATGTATTAATCTAACAGTAAATATAATACCACCCACCACTAGTAGTCATGTATTAATCTAACAGTAAATATAATACCACCACTAGTAGTCATGTATTCATCTAACAGTAAATATAATACCACCCACCACTAGTAGTCATGTATTAATCTAACAGTAAATATAATACCACCACTAGTAGTCATGTATTAATCTAACAGTAAATATAATACCACCGCTAGTAGTCATGTATTAATCTAACAGTAAATATAATACCACCCACCACTAGTAGCCATGTATTAATCTAACAGTAAATATAATACCACCACTAGTAGTCATGTATTAATCTAACAGTAAATATAATACCACCACTAGTAGTCATGTATTAATCTAACAGTAAATATAATACCACCGCTAGTAGTCATGTATTAATCTAACAGTAAATATAATACCACCACTAGTAGTCATGTATTAATCTAACAGTAAATATAATACCACCACTAGTAGTCATGTATTAATCTAACAGTAAATATAATACCACCCACCACTAGTAGTCATGTATTAATCTAACAGTAAATATAATACCACCCACCACTAGTAGTCATGTATTAATCTAACAGTAAATATAATACCACCACTAGTAGTCATGTATTAATCTAACAGTAAATATAATACCACCACTAGTAGTCATGTATTAATCTAACAGTAAATATAATACCACCACTAGTAGTCATGTATTAATCTAACAGTAAATATAATACCACCCACCACTAGTAGTCATGTATTAATCTAACAGTAAATATAATACCACCACTAGTAGTCATGTATTAATCTAACAGTAAATATAATACCACCGCTAGTAGTCATGTATTAATCTAACAGTAAATATAATACCACCACTAGTAGTCATGTATTAATCTAACAGTAAATATAATACCACCACTAGTAGTCATGTATTAATCTAACAGTAAATATAATACCACCCACCACTAGTAGCCATGTATTAATCTAACAGTAAATATAATACCACCCACCACTAGTAGTCATGTATTAATCTAACAGTAAATATAATACCACACTAGTAGTCATGTATTAATCTAACAGTAAATATAATACCACCACTAGTAGTCATGTATTAATCTAACAGTAAATATAATACCACCACTAGTAGTCATGTATTAATCTAACAGTAAATATAATACCACCACTAGTAGTCATGTATTAATCTAACAGTAAATATAATACCACCACTAGTAGTCATGTATTAATCTAACAGTAAATATAATTACCACCGCTAGTAGTCATGTATTAATCTAACAGTAAATATAATACCACCACTAGTAGTCATGTATTAATCTAACAGTAAATATAATACCACCACTAGTAGTCATGTATTAATCTAACAGTAAATATAATACCACCACTAGTAGTCATGTATTAATCTAACAGTAAATATAATACCACCACTAGTAGTCATGTATTAATCTAACAGTAAATATAATACCACCACTAGTAGTCATGTATTAATCTAACAGTAAATATAATACCACCCACCACTAGTAGTCATGTATTAATCTAACAGTAATATAATACCACCACTAGTAGTCATGTATTAATCTAACAGTAAATATAATACCACCACTAGTAGTCATGTATTAATCTAACAGTAAATATAATACCACCCACCACTAGTAGTCATGTATTAATCTAACAGTAAATATAATACCACCACTAGTAGTCATGTATTAATCTAACAGTAAATATAATACCACCACTAGTAGTCATGTATTAATCTAACAGTAAATATAATACCACCGCTAGTAGTCATGTATTAATCTAACAGTAAATATAATACCACCACTAGTAGTCATGTATTAATCTAACAGTAAATATAATACCACCGCTAGTAGTCATGTATTCATCTAACAGTAAATATAATACCACCACTAGTAGTCATGTATTAATCTAACAGTAAATATAATACCACCACTAGTAGTCATGTATTAATCTAACAGTAAATATAATACCACCGCTAGTAGTCATGTATTAATCTAACAGTAAATATAATACCACCACTAGTAGTCATGTATTAATCTAACAGTAAATATAATACCACCCACCACTAGTAGTCATGTATTAATCTAACAGTAAATATAATACCACCCACCACTAGTAGCCATGTATTAATCTAACAGTAAATATAATACCACCCACCACTAGTAGTCATGTATTAATCTAACAGTAAATATAATACCACCCACCACTAGTAGTCATGTATTAATCTAACAGTAAATATAATACCACCGCTAGTAGTCATGTATTAATCTAACAGTAAATATAATACCACCCACCACTAGTAGTCATGTATTAATCTAACAGTAAATATAATACCACCCACCACTAGTAGTCATGTATTAATCTAACAGTAAATATAATACCACCCACCACTAGTAGTCATGTATTAATCTAACAGTAAATATAATACCACCACTAGTAGTCATGTATTAATCTAACAGTAAATATAATACCACCCACCACTAGTAGTCATGTATTAATCTAACAGTAAATATAATACCACCACTAGTAGTCATGTATTAATCTAACAGTAAATATAATACCACCCACCACTAGTAGCCATGTATTAATCTAACAGTAAATATAATACCACCACTAGTAGTCATGTATTAATCTAACAGTAAATATAATACCACCACTAGTAGTCATGTATTAATCTAACAGTAAATATAATACCACCCACCACTAGTAGTCATGTATTAATCTAACAGTAAATATAATACCACCCACCACTAGTAGTCATGTATTAATCTAACAGTAAATATAATACCACCACTAGTAGTCATGTATTAATCTAACAGTAAATATAATAGTATTTCTCCCCCCATCCTGTCAATTTGTGGGTGCAAAAGCTGTCCTCTGTGGAAACGTTGCATTTGGTCTTGTTTGAATCTACTCGATTAGTAAAGTTGCTCCAAACATCGGCCTCTTTTCCACCGGGAGCTTTAACCACATGGCGTGTGCCTTATTTGCGTCTATGATTTGTTGCCGCCAGATTGCAGATAACACTGAAAAGGTCTCAATCCCTCCAAAAACTCTTGTCCTGTCCACTTTCTCGTCTGATGTTAGTCACAGAGGTCATTTAGTCTCGTCTCGTTTTCATCAACCCAAACGTAAAAAGTCATTTTCATGTAGTTATAGTTTTCTGGGTCTATTTACTCAGATCGTCTCGTCAGTTGCCACTGAAAAATAGGTGTTTGACATTTTTGTCAATTAGTTGACGAAAACACTTTTATACTGGTCTCAGATGAAAAGTATGTATGGGTTAAATGCATGCCCAGCTCTCTGTGTGTGTGTGTGTGTGTGTGTGTGTGTGCATATCCACACATCTCTTAGATCATTGAGTGTCTAAAGCCCATTTTCCACCTGAGGCCTAACCCTCTCCCCCTGTCCACTCACACCTGCTACCTAGCATAAGCCTGATAGCCTTGCTGACACACATGATGTATGCAAACTCATACTCTCACATCTCTCTCTCTATCTCGCGCCTCTCTCTGTCTCTCGCCTCTCTCTGTCTCGCGCCTCTCTCTGTCTCGCGCCTCTGTCTCGCGCCTCTCTCTGTCTCGCGTCTCTCTGTCTCGCGCCTCTCTCTCAATGTCTGGCTCTGTCTCTCGCTCTGTCTCTCTCTCTCTCTCTCTCTCTCTCTCTCTCTCTCTCTCTCTCTCTCTCTCTCTCTCTCAGGCTCTGCCAGCAGGAGTACTCTGATCTAAGGTCTGTCTTTGTCTCAGGCTCTGCCAGCAAGAGTACTCTGATCTAGGGTCTGTCTCTGTCTCTGCCAGCAGGAGTACTCTGATCTAGGGTCTGTCTCTGCCAACCACAGAAACACTGCCTTTTATATGTAAATGAATTATTAAAAACAACTTGTCATTTTGCACGGATGCCGGTTGTGGGCACGTAGTGAGTGTGTGTGAGCTCTGAAAATATTTCTGGTTGGGAATACACCTGTGTATAAGGTTTGTACTGTATGTGTGTATTAATTTGTGCATATGTGAATTTACATTGTGTGTGAGTGTGTGAAAGACAGAATAGAGCCCTTGTCTAGTCCAACATCCATCACTCAGATAACAATGATGCATTATGGGTATGAACACATCTGATGTAACAGTCCATGCATGAGCCCATTGTCCTGCCATGAATGCCATAGTACTGTCTGTGTGTCTTTGTTCGTGTCTTTCTCTCTCTCTCTCTCACACTCACACTCACACACACACACACTGAAGTCAACAAGACCTCGCTGTCTAAGACTACCTGACACCCCTGGGACAATCATTGTTTCCAAATACCCAGAGAGAGATGGTGACAAGGGGGTTGAGAGTGAAAGCCTGGTACAAGATAGAGAAAGAGATGCGGCGAATCCCAAAATCAACTCTTGGCCCTTATATCCCCTCGGCCAGGGGTATTCAACTCCCGGAGCCTGCTGCTCTTCTGTTCTACCTGATCAGTAGTTGCACCCACCTGGTGTCTCAGGTCTGAATCAGTCCCTGATTAGAGGGAAACAATTATAAAGAAAATGCAGCGGAACTGGTTAGAGGTCCAGAATTGAGTTTGAGGGCCCTAGCGAATATATAGTGAAAATGTCATTGAGACAATTCGAGAGATGCTGGGTAAAATCACATCAAGCAGGGTGTCTGTAGAGATGAACCCGGCACTCTCGGCCGGAAAACGCTATTGGTGTGTACGAGCCCTAACACGACACCCCTGCCCTTCTTCTGATGCCAACACCTTTTAATCTCCTTCACCAGCTCTGTTCTCTCTCTCTCTTCTCTCTGTTCTCTCTCTTTCTGTTCTCTCTTTCTGTCTATCATCTACTCCTCTCTCTTCCCTGTTCTCTCTCTCTTTTCTCTCTGTTCTCTCTTTCTGTTCTCGCTCTTCTCTCCTCTCTCTTCTTTCTGTTCTCTCTCTCTTCTCTCTCTTTCTGTCTATCATCTACTCCTCTCTCTCTCTTTTCTCTCTGTTCTCTCTTTCTGTTCTCTCTCCTCTCCTCTCTCTTCTCTCTGTTCTCTCTTTCTGTTCTCTCTCTTCTCTCCTCTCTGTCTATCATCTACTCCTCTCTCTCTCTCTCTCTCTCTCTCTCTCTTCTCTCTCTTTCTGTCTATCATCTACTCCTCTCTCTCTCTCTCTCTCTCTCTCTCTCTCTCTCTCTCTCTCTCTTCTCTCTCTTTCTGTCTATCATCTACTCCTCTCTCTCTCTCTCTCTCTCTCTCTCTCTCTCTTCTCTCTCTTTGTCTATCATCTACTCCTCTCTCTCTCTCTCTCTCTCTCTCTCTCTTCTCTCTCTTTCTGTCTATCATCTACTCCTCTCTCTCTCTCTCTCTCTCTCTCTCTCTCTCTCTCTCTTCTCTCTCTTTGTCTATCATCTACTCCTCGCTCGCTCTCTCTCTCTCTCTCTCTCTCTCTCTCTCGCTCTCGCTCTCGCTCTCGCTCTCGCTCTCTCTCTCGCTCTCGCTCTCGCTCTCTCAAAATCCTAAATGTGCCTGTTATTGCTGTTTCTGCTTCTCGGTCTCTGTTCTGCATATCAAAGTAAGAGAAGAAAAAAACAATGGAACAGAAATCTCACTCAAGAAAATCCCCTGAATGTTTTTTTTTTTACTTTACTTTTTATCCAGAGGTGTGAGAGAGGCTGGTTTGATGAATAACTGGAAATTGCTAAACTCACTTTAGATAGACTTGCTCCGTGTGTGTTCTCCCCTCAGGTAGTTTAGAGAGCGGAAGAGGAGGAAAGAGAAGGAGGGGGGGGGGGGGAACACAGATTTTGAAAATGATGCACGCTCTCTCTTGCTTTCTCTGAACTCAAACTCTGCCTACCTCCAGACGCTGATTGCCAACAAACGCTAGTGGCATTTTGCTATCAGCCTAAACAGCACTGTATGCAGGGATGGTCTGGCGAGGGAGATTGGATAACTTAGTTTTGCTCCACTGTGTTGATGTGCTATCAGTGCACCTTCAGTTAGTCCCTGACCTACTGAGTTTGGACAAGAGAAGCTAGGAGAAGCCTAGTGGGCAGTAAATAGTAGAGAGGGTTTGAGGTGCTCGCTCTCCCTTTCTGTCTCTCTCTATGGCTCTTTTGTCTTAGGGAGGTCAGGGTTGAGTAGGGCTGTCACTCATGTGATCAAGTACAGCCACTTGACTTGGCCCACGCAGAAAAGGCCTTTGTTGTTTCAAACACACACACACACAGGATTGTTCTAGCCTAAGGCGTGTGTGTGATTGCTCAAATCATTTACCATATGAGTTTTCATCTGCTTCTATATCTTATGGGAGTGTGTGTGACCTTCTGGTGAATGTGCTGACTGTCTCTTCCTCTGACTCTACTAGGCTGGGTAGTAAAAACACCGCCGCATCCACTACTGGATGTCAACTAACCCTCCTCTTTTCATCTCTCCCTCCCCACTCCCTCTGTTTTACCTTCTCGTGTCCTCTGCCAACCTCCTTTCTTCTTTGTTTCTTTCTCTCCCTGTCGTGCCTCTAACCACTCTCTCTACCCCATCCCTTTTTTCTCTCTCCTTCCCTCGATCTTTCTCCCGGGCAGAAGTCTTCTGATGCTGCTGCCTTCTCTACCTCTCCTGCCTCACAGGCTGCTGAGAAGAACAGACAGGAGGTCTGATGTTTTGCCGTTGTGCCACCCGGTGTTGTTAAAAACTGTTTGTGTGTGCTGGTCCTTTGTGTGTGTGCTGGTCCTTTGTGTGTGTGCTGGTCCTTTGTGTGTGCTGGTCCTTTGTGTGTGCTGGTCCTTTGTGTGTGCTGGCCTCTGCTGTGCTGTGGTGCTCTTTCTTCTAATGGTTTTCCAATAGCCCCTTAATCACATACATTACTTTCCCCTCAAGTACACAAATTGTGAGTGTGTAGTGTGTGCGGGGGTTGTGTGTGTGTGTGTGTTAGGGATGATGGGAGATATCTCTATCCCGAATCAATCCTGTGGTAAAGAGGTTGAATGGCTGAATGATGGAGGCTGGTAAAGCACCAAGGCACCAGCCCACTTCCCCTCACTAAGCACACTGACACCCCACAGACAACCAGCAAGCTTGTATTACCAAGAGACGTGACAATAACTCCATATGAGATTTTGATTGCTCATAATGACACTAAATTGTTCCACAAGAGGTCGGTGGAAAGAGAAGGTGTCATGACTTTCTATGTGCGTTTGTGAGAGCGCAGCTGAATCAGTCTTGCTGTGCGTCTGTAACTGTGTCATAATGGATAGGGGGTCAAACCTATTTTTAGGGCGTTTTTTCAAACCCTGTTTAATTTGTTTTGTGTATATTTTGTTAGACTGCATGTGCCCGCTGCATGTTCCCCTTCCAGGTATCGTCTTGTATGCCTTGACGTTGCTGACCTAACCTCCAGTGTCTCTTTGTTGATAGAAGGAACGAGAGAAGAAGAAGAGAGAAAAGGACCTGGAGAAAGTGAACAGACCAAGCTCCTCTGAGAAGGTAAGATGGAGCGAGAGGGAGAAAGTGAACAGACCAAGCTCCTCTGAGAAGGTAAGATGGAGGGAGAGGGAGAAAGTGAACAGACCAAGCTCCTCTGAGAAGGTAAGATGGAGGGAGAGGGAGAAAGTGAACAGACCAAGCTCCTCTGAGAAGGTAAGATGGAGGGAGAGGGAGAAAGTGAACAGACCAAGCTCCTCTGAGAAGGTAAGATGGAGGGAGAGGGAGAAAGTGAACAGACCAAGCTCCTCTGAGAAGGTAAGATGGAGGGAGAGGGAGAAAGTGAACAGACCAAGCTCCTCTGAGAAGGTAAGATGGAGGGAGAGGGAGAAAGTGAACAGACCAAGCTCCTCTGAGAAGGTAAGATGGAGGGAGAGGGAGAAAGTGAACAGACCAAGCTCCTCTGAGAAGGTAAGATGGAGGGAGAGGGAGAAAGTGAACAGACCAAGCTCCTCTGAGAAGGTAAGATGGAGCGAGAGGGAGAAAGTGGGATAGATGTATAGAGACCCTCGGAGGAAAGCCATGCTAGAGGGGGTTGTGGTGATATGACATTTACAGTGCGTGTTAGCAGGTGCTCATTATGCATGTTCTGTCACAGTAGTTTGGGGTCATTGTAGGTAATGTATGTGTGTTCATGTGTGCACGTCCTTGTGGAGCTTATTGATTTCTGAGTGGCTTTAGGACTTGGTGAAAAATGCTCTCGTGGCCAGTGTGTGTGAGTATTCTGGGTAATGGTTAGTTATGTGAATAATTCCTTGGCCTGTGGAATAGGGTAGTGTGTCTGGGTTTATACAGTGAAGATGGGGCTGGCTGCCCACAGGGAATAACGCAGCCACGAAGACCCTTGTGTACTGTACCAAGGCTATACTGAACACACACGGAACAAAGCCTGAACGCTACTCATAGTCTTAACTGAACATAAACTACTCTCATGGAACATTCAGTCCTCTTACTGCAGACACAGGGATCCAAATCCTACCAAAAGTACTCACTGAGTGATCCAGTAGTTTTACTGAACACACACCAGTTAGCCACAGTTCTATTTGAACACTTTTAATGATGCCACAGTGAGTGACCCGGCGAGTGTGTCGTTTTCTGACCCCACACGATCCCGTCAGAGCCCCAGACTCAAGGTAAAGCATGCTGGGAATCAGAAAGCAGAGGAATGTGCCCTCTGTGCTGACCTGCAGTCTGAGTGCAGATTGATTGAGGTGTGTGTGTGTGTGTGTGTGTGTGTGTGTGTGTGTGTGTGTGTGTGTGTGTGTGTGTACGTGTCTGTCAGACTGTGCGATGACCACTGGGAGTGTCAGTCTATGTGATGCGTGTATGGGGAAGCGTGTTGTGTACTTGCAGTTCACTTGCTTCTCTCTGTTCCTCACTTCTGCTTATCAGCTGGGCTCCAGCTGTCAATGGGACCCAGTGTCAAGGAGATAGTTGTGTGTTTGAGGACGTTGTAGACAAATGTTTGTGTGTGTGCATGCGTGCGCTTGTCCTTGTGTGTTTCTTTTTGTATACTTTATAAATGCGCTCAAGGGTGTGTGTGTGTTAATACGCTGAAAGATTGTTAATCTCCATCTCTCACTCTTTCTCTCTCGCGCGCTCCTGTCTCGCAAGCTCCTGTCTCTCTCTCCTGTCGCGCAAGCTCCTGTCTCTCTCTCCTGTCGCTCGAGCTCCTGTCTCTCTCGCTCCTGTCGCACGCGCGCGCGCTCCTGTCTCTCGCGCTCCTGTCTCTCGCGCTCCTGTCTCTCGCGCTCCTGTCTCTCGCGCTCCTGTCTCTCGCGCTCCTGTCTCTCGCGCTCCTGTCTCTCGCGCTCCTGTCTCTCGCGCTCCTGTCTCGCGCGCTCCTGTCTCTCGCGCTCCTGTCTCTCGCGCTCCTGTCTCTCGTGCGCTCCCGTCTCTCTCGCGCGCTCCCGTCTCTCTCGCGCGCTCCCGTCTCTCTCGCGCGCTCCCGTCTCTCTCGCGCGCTCCCGTCTCTCTCGCACGCTCCTGTCTCTCTCGCACACTCCCTCCCTCGCTCTGTCTCTCCCTCCCTCGCTCTGTCACTCCCTCCCTCGCTCTGTCCTTCCCTCCCTCGCTCTGTCTCTCCCTCCCTCGCTCTGTCTCTCCCTCCCTCGCTCTGTCTCTCCCTCCCTCGCTCTGTCTCTCCCTCCCTCGCTCGGTCTCTCCCTCCCTCGCTCGGTCTCTCGCTCTCTCTCGCGCTGTCTCTCGCTCCCTCGCTCTCTCTTCCCTCCCTCGCTCTGTGTCTCCCTCCCTCGCTCTCTCGCTCTCTCTGTATCTCCCTCCCTCGCTCTGTCTCTCCTCCCCTCAACTGAGAAATAAAAATACCACACACACTCACTCTCTCTCTAAATGGTTGCACACACTAATCTTCCGCACTCCCACACACTGAATCCGGGTATACAACAATCCAGCAAGGGTATAGAAGGAGGGAAGGGATGGAAGGATAGGGAGGGAGGGGATGGAAGGATAGGGAGGGAGGGGATGGAAAGATAGGGAGGGAGGGGATGGAAAGATAGGGAGGGAGGGGATGGAAAGATAGGGAGGGAGGGGATGGAAAGATAGGGAGGGAGGGGATGGAACGAGAGGGAGGGAGGGGATGGAACGAGAGGGAGGGAGGGGATGGAACGAGAGGGAGGGAGGGGATGGAACGAGAGGGAGGGAGGGGATGGAACGAGAGGGAGGGAGGGGATGGAACGAGAGGGAGGGAGGGGATGGAAGGATAGGGAGGGAGGGGATGGAAGGATAGGGGGGAGGGGATGAAAGGAAGGGAGGGAGGGATGGAAGGATAGGGAGGATAGGGAGGGAGGGGATGGAAGGAAGGATAGGGAGGGAGGGGATGGAAGGATAGGGAGGGAGGGAGGGAGGGGGAGGGAGGGGATGGAAGGATAGGGAGGGAGGGAGTGGATGGAAGGATAGGGAGGATAGGGAGGGAGGGAAGGAAGGATAGGGAGGGAGGGGATGGAAGGATAGGGAGGGAGGGGAGGAAAGGATAGGGAGGGAGGAGATGGAAGGATGGGGAAGGAGTGGATGGAAGGATAGGGAGGGAGGGGATGGAAGGATAGGGAGGGAGTGGATGGATGGATGGAAGGATAGGGAGGATAGGGAGGGGATGGAAGGAAGGATAGGGAGGGAGGGGATGGAAGGAAGGATAGGGAGGATAGGGAGGGAGGGGATGGAAGGAAGGATAGGGAGGGAGGGGATGGAAGGAAAGGGAGGGAGGGGATGGAAGGAAGGATAGGGAGGGAGGGGATGGAAGGAAAGGGAGGGAGGGGATGGAAGGATAGGGAGGGAGGGGATGGAAGGATAGGGAGGGAGGGAGGGAGGGAGGGGATGGAAGGATAGGGAGGGAGGGGATGGAAGGAAGGATAGGAGGGAGGGGATGGAAGGAAGGATAGGGAGGATAGGGAGGGAGGGGATGGAAGGAAGGATAGGGAGGATAGGGAGGGAGGGGATGGAAGGAAGGATAGGGAGGGAGGGGATGGAAGGAAAGGGAGGGAGGGGATGGAAGGATAGGGAGGGAGGGGATGGAAGGAAGGATAGGGAGGGAGGGGATGGAAGGAAAGGGAGGGAGGGGATGGAAGGATAGGGAGGGAGGGATGGAAGGATAGGGAGGGAGGGGATGGAAGGAAGGATAGGGAGGATAGGGAGGGAGGGGATGGAAGGAAGGATAGGGAGGGAGGGGATGGAAGGAAAGGGAGGGAGGGGATGGAAGGATAGGGAGGGAGGGGATGGAAGGATAGGGAGGGAGGGAGGGAGGGGATGGAAGGATAGGGAGGGAGGGGATGGAAGGAAGGATAGGGAGGGAGGGGATGGAAGGAAGGATAGGGAGGATAGGGAGGGAGGGGATGGAAGGAAGGATAGGGAGGGAGGGGATGGAAGGAAGGATAGGGAGGATAGGGAGGGAGGGGATGGAAAGAAAGATAGGGAGGGAGGGGATGGAAGGAAAGGGAGGGAGGGGATGGAAGGATAGGGAGGGAGGGAGGGAGGGGATGGAAGGATAGGGAGGGAGGGGATGGAAGGAAGGATAGGGAGGGAGGGGGGTGGAAGGAAGGATAGGGAGGGAGGGGATGGAAGGAAGGATAGGGAGGGAGGGGATGGGAGGGAGGGAGGGAGGGGATGGAAGGATGGGGAGGGAGGGGATGGAAGGATAGGGAGGGAGGGAGGGAGGGGATGGAAGGATAGGGAGGGAGGGGATGGAAGGATAGGGAGGGAGGGAGGGAGGGCATGGAAGGATAGGGAGGGAGGGGATGGAAGGATAGGGAGGGAGGGGATGGAAGGATAGGGAGGGAGGGGATGGAAGGATGGGGAGGGAGGGAGGGGATGGAAGGATAGGGAGGGAGGGAGGGGATGGAAGGATAGAGAGAGGAGGGGATGGAAGGATAGGGAGGGAGGGGTGGGAAGGATAGGGAGGGAGGGAGGGGATGGAAGGATAGGGAGGGAGGGAGGGGATGGGAGGATAGGGAGGGAGGGAGGGGATGGAAGGATAGGGAGGGAGGGGATGGAAGGATAGGGAGAGGAGGGGATGGAAGGATAGAGAGAGGAGGGGATGGAAGGATAGAGAGAGGAGGGGATGGAAGGATAGAGAGAGGAGGGGATGGAAGGATAGAGAGGGAGGGAGGGGATGGAAGGATAGAGAGAGGAGGGGATGTAAGGATAGGGAGGGAGGGAGGGGATGGAAGGATAGGGAGGGAGGGGATGAAAGGATAGGGAGGGAGGGATAGGGAGGGAGTGGATGGAAGGATAGGGAGGGAGGGAAGGGATGGAAGGATAGAGAGAGGAGGGGATGGAAGGAAAGGGAGGGAGGGGATGGAAGGATAGGGAGGGAGGGAGGGGATGGAAGGATAGGGAGGGAGGGGAGGGAGGGAGGGAGGGGATGGAAGGATAGGGAGGGAGGGGATGGAAGGATAGGGAGGGAGGGGATGGAAGGATAGGGAGGGAGGGAGGGAGGGGATGGAAGGATAGGGAGGGAGGGGATGGAAGGATAGGGAGGGAGGGGATGGAAGGATAGGGAGGGAGGGAGGGGATGGAAGGATAGAGAGAGGGGGGGATGGAAGGATAGAGAGAGGAGGGGATGGAAGGATAGGGAGGGAGGGAGGGGATGGAAGGATAGAGAGAGGAGGGGATGGAAGGATAGAGAGAGGAGGGGATGGAAGGATAGAGAGAGGAGGGGATGGAAGGATAGGGAGGGAGGGGATGGAAGGATAGGGAGGGAGGGAGGGAGGGGATGGAAGGATGGAGAGAGGAGGGGATGGAAGGATAGAAAGAGGAGGGGATGGAAGGATAGAGAGAGGAGGGGATGGAAGGATAGAGAGAGGAGGGGATGGAAGGATAGAGAGAGGAGGGGATGGAAGGATAGGGAGGGAGGGGATGGAAGGATAGGGAGGGAGGGGATGGAAGGATAGGGAGGGAGGGGATGAAGGATAGAGAGAGGAGGGGATGTAAGGATAGGGAGGGAGGGAGGGAGGGGATGGAAGGATAGGGAGGGAGGGGATGTAAGGATAGGGAGGGGAGGGGATGGAAGGATAGGGAGGGAGGGAGGGAGGGGATGGAAGGATAGGGAGGGAGGGGATGGAAGGATAGGGAGGGAGGGGATGAAAGGATAGGGAGGGAGGGATAGGGAGGGAGTGGATGGAAGGATAGGGAGGGAGGGGATGGAAGGATAGAGAGGGAGGGGATGGAAGGATAGGGAGGGAGGGGATGGAATGATAGGGAGGGAGGGAGGGAGGGAGGGGATGGAAGGATAGGGAGGGAGGGGAGGGAGGGAGGGAGGGGATGGAAGGATAGGGAGGGAGGGGATGGAAGGATAGGGAGGGAGGGGATGGAAGGATAGGGAGGGAGGGGATGGAAGGATAGGGAGGGAGGGGATGGAAGGATAGAGAGAGGAGGGGATGGAAGGATAGGGAGGGAGGGAGGGGATGGAAGGATAGAGAGAGGAGTGGATGGAAGGATAGAGAGAGGAGGGGATGGAAGGATAGGGAGGGAGGGGAGGGAGGGAGGGGATGGAAGGATAGGGAGGGAGGGGATGGAAGGATAGGGAGGGAGGGAGGGAGGGAGGGAGGGGATGGAAGGATAGGGAGGGAGGGGATGGAAGGATAGGGAGGGAGGGGATGGAAGGATAGGGAGGGAGGGAGGGGATGGAAGGATAGAGAGAGGGGGGATGGAAGGATAGAGAGAGGAGGGGATGGAAGGATAGGGAGGGAGGGAGGGGATGGAAGGATAGAGAGAGGAGGGGATGGAAGGATAGAGAGAGGAGGGGATGGAAGGATAGAGAGAGGAGGGGATGGAAGGATAGGGAGGGAGGGGATGGAAGGATAGGGAGGGAGGGAGGGAGGGGATGGAAGGATAGGGAGGGAGGGGATGGAAGGATAGGGAGGGAGGGAGGGATGGAAGGATGGAGAGAGGAGGGGATGGAAGGATGGAGAGAGGAGGGGATGGAAGGATAGAAAGAGGAGGGGATGGAAGGATAGAGAGAGGAGGGGATGGAAGGATAGAGAGAGGAGGGGATGGAAGGATAGAGAGAGGAGGGGATGGAAGGATAGAGAGAGGAGGGGATGTAAGGATAGGGAGGGAGGGGATGTAAGGATAGGGAGGGGATGGAAGGATAGGGAGGGAGGGGATGGAAGGATAGAGAGAGGAGGGGATGTAAGGATAGGGAGGGAGGGGATGGAAGGATAGAGAGAGGAGGGGATGGAAGGATAGAGAGAGGAGGGGCTTTTAGAATAATTGTACCTCTCAAAGCAGCAGGAGCTCAAGGTAATGGAGGATGGAGGTGTGTACATCCTCTGTCTTAGAGATGGGACTTAGAAACAACCTCATGCTGCTTTAAATATGATTTCATATGCAGTCATATCGCTACACACTGCATGGCATTTCACACCACCACACGAAATGCTGTGTATATACAGTTGAAGTCGGAAGTTTAAATACACTTAGGTTGGAGTCATTAAAACGTATTTTTCAACCACTCCTCAAGTTTCTTGTTAACAAACTATAGTTTTGTCAAGTCGGTCAAGTCGGTTAGGACATCTACTTTGTCCTAACCGACACAATCTGTCTGTAAACAATTGTTTACAGACAGATTATTTCACTTATAATTCACTGTATCACAATTCCAGTGGGTCAGAAGTTGACTGTGCCTTTAAACAGATTGGAAAATGCCAGAAAATGATGTCATGGCTTTAGAAGCTTCTGATGGGCTAACTGACAATAATTTGAGTCAATTGGAGGTGTACCTGTGGATGTATTTCAAGGCCTACCTTCAAACTCAGTGCCTCTTTGCTTGACATCATGGGAAAGTCTAAAGAAATCAGAAAAATAATTGTAGACCTCCACAAGTTTGGTTCATCCTTGAGAGAAATTTCCAAATGCCTGGAGGTAGCACATTAATCTGTACAAACAATAGTACGCAAGTATAAACACCATGGGACAACGCAGCCGTCATACCGCTCAGGAAGGAGACGCATTCTGTCTCCTAGAGATGAACGTACTTTGGTGCGCAAAGTGCAAATCAATCCTAGAACAACAGCAAAGGACCCTGAGAACATGCTGGAGGAAACAGGTACAAAAGTATCCTGCCTGTCAACTTCCGGCGCCGACAGAGATGGCCGCCTCACTTCGCGTTCCTAGGAAACTATGCAGTTTTTTTTTTTACGTGTTATTTCTTACATTGGTACCCCAGGTCATCTTAGGTTTCATTACATACAGTTGAGAAGAACTACTGAATATAAGATCAGCGTCAACTCACCATCAGTATGACCAAGAATATGACTTTCACGAAGCGGATCCTGCGTTCTGCCTTTCACCCAGGACAACGGAATGGATCCCAGCCGCCGACCTAAAAAAACGACTTCGTAAAAGAGGGAAACGAAGCGGTCTTCTGGGCAGACTCCGGAGACGGGCACATCGTGCACCACTCCCCAGTATACTTCTCGCCAATGTCTCTTGACAACAATGTTGATGAAATCCGAGCAAGGGTAGCATTCCAGAGGGACATCAGAGACTGTAACGTTCTTTGCTTCACACTTCACGGAAACATGGCTCACTGGAGAGACGCTATCGGAGTCGGTGCAGCCAGCTGGTTTCTCCACGCATCGCGCCGACAGAAACAAACATCTTTCTGGTATGAAGAGGGGCGGGGGCGATAAAAAACTGCCATAAAAAAGCCAGACTACGGTTTGCAACTACACATACTTTTTTGGAGAAATGTAATCACGTTTGATGAAACAAAAATAGAACTGTTTGGCCATAATGACCATCGTTATGTTTGGAGGAAAAAGGGGGATGCTTGCAAGCCGAAGAACACCATCCCAACCGTGAAGCACGGAGGTGGCAGCATCATGTTGTGGGGGTGCTTTGCTGCAGGAGGGACTGGTGCTCTACTCAAAATAGATGGCATAATGAGGCAGGACAATTATGTGGATATATATTGAAGCAACATCTCAAGACATCAGGAAGTTAAAGCTTGGTCGCAAATGGGTCTTCCAAATGGACAATGACCCCAAGCATACTTGCAAAATGGCTTAAGGACATCAAAGTCAAGGTATTGGAGTGGCCATCACAAAGCCTGACCTCAATCCTATAGAAAATGTGTGGGCAGAACTGAGCAAGTGTGTGCGAGCAAGGAGGCCTGCAAACCTGACTCTGTTACACCAGCTCTGTCAGGAGGAATGGGCCAAAATTCACCCAACTTATTGTGGGAAGCTTGTGGAAGGCTACCCTAAACGTTTGACCCAAGTTAAACAATTTAAAGGCAATGCTACCAAATACTAATAATTGAGTGTATGTAAACTTCTGACCCACTGGGAATGTGATGAAATAAACCTCTCTCTCTACTATTATCCAGACATTTCACATTCTTAAAATAAAGTGGTGATCCTAACTGACCGAAGACTGGGAATATTTACTTGGATTAAATGTCAGGAATTGTGAAACTGAGTTTAAATGTATTTGGCTATGGTGTATGTAAACTTCCAACTTTTCATGTGAATGAAATGTGAATCTGTCGACAAATCAATCACACACCAATAACCGTTTGCATGTTTAAGGCTACCTCTAACCCTAAAGGTACATCACAATAGTAACATAGACACTTCACAATGCAAGTTCCATCATCTCCCATTTCAATATAGCCTACATATTTGTTGATGTAGCTGCTAGGCATATCAAGTGTTTTCAGACAGATGATGTACGGGTAGATCCTATGCACCATATCCCATGTATCCTGCAGCTCTACAAATAGCCTACTTAAAACCCTGATATATAGAGGCCTAGTCCACTCAGCCGTCCCGAGCCACCCCGACTAGCCTAACTCAGCATCTACTGGGAGATTCTGTATCTCGGTCTTTTAGATGATCCAGAGAGAGGGGAGATGTGGTATAATTAAGCAATAAGGCACCAGTTTGTATCCAGTTTATAATAGCAATAAGGCACCTCGGGGGTTTGTGGTATATGGCCAATATACCACAGCTAAGGGCTGTTCTTGGACATGACGCGGCACGGAATGCCTGGACACAGCCCTTAGTATATTGGCCATATACCACAAACCCCCGAGGTTCCTTATTGCTATTATAAACTGGTTACCAACGTAATTAGCGCAGTAGAACTGTTTTGTCATGCCCGTGGTATACGGCCTGATATACCACGGCTGTCAGCCATTCAGCATTCCGGACTCGAATCACCCAGTTTCTAATGGCTGTTATGAGATGGTGAGATATGGGTGCAGTGACATCCATGGCTATGCTGTTCTCATGAGTTGCACGGTCTCTGGTTTAGATGCTTTTCCATTAGGTAGCACTCGCAGATAGGTACGAGATAATGTTTTGATGTGCTGATCAACTAGATAAGACCGCATAAACCCAGCTGTATAGGCTGGGTAATGGATAACATCTGGATGCTGTTTGGGAACTTATTTGCATCTGGCAGCTTACCGAGGAGGATGATCATTAAGACTCTCCTGTCGCTGTTGAAGCCTGGGTGAGCTGTGGCGTTCCCGCCGCGCACGCGCACACACTCAACCCCCGCACACACACGTCTCACTCTTTCTTTTCTAGCTCTCCATCCCACCCCCTCTCATCTTTCTCCCCTTCCTTTTCTCGTGCCGTCTGTACTCTTTTCCTCCCTCCTTTCTCTCTGTGTCCCCCTCCCCCTCTCTGTATGTCCACCGCCTGTGGGCTGTAATTAAGCTCTAGCAATGATTCTGTCCTAGCAGCATCTGCTGGCCTCTCTCTGTGTCTTCTCTCATTGGCTGAACTCTGGCTGAGTGCAAAGCCAGTGTGACACCTGCAGTGTGTGTGTGTGTGTGTGTGTGATACATATGTGTGAATGTGAGAGAGGAAGGAGGGGTGTTGAGGAGGTGGATTTTATTGGGAGGGAGGGAGAGACCAACTGTACACACTGCACTGCAGTAGCATGTTGAGGTAGGAGCATATACTGCAGTGTTGTGATTTCAACACACAGGTGTGTTGCCTTGGGCATAGACAGCCTCTGGGGTAGTGGGTGGTAGCATGTAGTCCCTCTGTCTCTCCTTTCCACTCAATCTATCACTCACAAGCTGTTCTGTTCTTTATCAGTTGCTGTTTCTCTCCCTCTCTTCCCCCTCCCCCTCTCTACTCTCTGTTTCTCTCCCCCTCACCAAACAGCAAGGCGTCTCCCTCCCATCAGAGCGGAAGCTTATGTTTTCTTTTCAGGCCATGAATAAAATATCAAAGGAGAACAAGTGATGTTCCCTGCATCGGAAGTTGCGGCGTGGTCTTTGTTTGTTTGTGTCTGTCTGTCTGTCTGTCTCTCTGTCTGTCTGTCTGTCTGTCTGTCTGTCTGTCTGACAGCTACTGTAACAGTGGTACTTTATCAGGGAGAGAGGGGCACAGCACATCTGGACGGGGATTGGCTCTGGGAGGGAGATGAGATTCAACACACACAGAGAGAGAGAGAGACGGACGTCACACACATGTCACACCATGTGCCATCTCCGGTCGATGGGAGTGAGTTGAGCAAATGGTGTGAAGGGCGCTCTAAGGAGCCATATCCTCTAACTAACAGCCAAACCCATTGCATGCGTACACACACAGGCAGCCCAAACGAGTAGCATCCTGTGACTAACAACTGCCAGAGGCGGGGGGGGTGGGGGGGGTAGCAGGCCATGGATCGATAGCATAGCCACTGGGAGGCTAATCAATATTGGATTGACACTGCTGGAGTAGGAGGAAGAGCTGAGACAGTTTCCCAACCCCCAGTCCCCCACTGTGTATGGACCATATCTTGAAGGCTCACAACCTGATCCCACCCTGGAAAAATAGTTACACACTGGAAATTCAGCTTCGTTTTTTATTTGTATGTGTGAGTGGTCCAACCACAGTCAGCTCAGCGTTGACCTCGTTTGGTCTTTTGACTGTTGACTGACTCAAACTGCGTTTGCTCTGTTCCCGCGAAGCCAATAGATTAGCATTTCTAAAGCCTTTTGTGTAAAAACTACTAATTAAAACTTTATCGCTCGCAGACAGACAGGGAGCGAAGGACCACGTATCTGCTCTTTGTGCCAGCGCTGAAGTTAGTATTAGAGAGAGGGAGATAGCATCGCTCTCTCACACACACAGCATTGCAATACATACATACATACACAGACGCAAACACAGACACACACACACACAAAGCGTCGCAATAAAGACAAACACACACACACACACCAAAGAGTCTCCAAATCGGTGTTGTATTAACGTTTCCGTGACCCCCCTCTGCGGTCGAGCTGGGATTGGGTGTAAAAAGCCATAAATCCAATTACTTTATGCAAAGTGGCCGAGTAGTGTTTTATAATAATAAGAAAACAGGTCTGCGTTCACTAGCAGTGCTCTGAGCCTATCACGTAGCCTGGTGGTTAGAGCGTTGTCCCAGTAACCAAAGGTTGCTAGTTCGAATACCCAAGTCCACAAGGTGGGAAAAAAACATTTGTCAATCTGCCCTTGAGCAAGGCACTTAACCCTAATTGCTCGCCGTCAATAATGGCTGATCCGTGACCCCACTCTCCGAGGCTGTCTCAGGGGGAGATGAGATATACAAAAACACGTTTTTAATTCACACCTCACACTTGACGTAGGAATAGCCAAAACACAGAGAGGGAGAGAGGTAGCTTTAGTGTGAGATCACTGTTTCTGAGTAGTCCTCTCATCAGCTCTAAGTGTGTGTGGTGTGTGTGTGTGCGTGTGTGTGTGTGCGTGCAGCCACGCATCGGCTCCCAAACACTGGCGCTGACCTTTCCCCAACAATCTAGTAGACTCCAGAGGGCGTGAAAATGGTGTGTGTGTGAAAATGGTGTGTGTGCACTCGTTCTGCAGGTCTGCAGCTCAAACGAAGGGACTTTTCCCTGACTGTCAGATGAATTTAGCTCTGGAAGAAACACTCCTGTGTGGCAGGCAGCTTAGGATCTTCCCTATGTGACAAAACCTCTTAGAGAAGGTGTGTGTGTGTGTGTGTGTGTTGCGCATCAGACTGTCAGAGACTGTTAAAGTCCGTCAGGCTGCAGCGGTTCTGCACCATTCACCACAGTAACACGCCGTCACTCTCAAACTACTACAAACACACACACACACACTTGCATCAAACAACCAACATGTCCAGAGAGACATTGCAGAAGCCCTGGGCTTGATGAATAATGGTTGTGTTGTGGTTCAGGTGTGTTCCAGAATAGGTTTCTAGTCAGGCCATGGTTTGGAAATCTATTTAGTGTATTTTAACTTCATAACGTGTATGGTGGAGCTGTGTGGACTACTTTTTGATGAGGAGTGAACATACCTGACGTTGCAGCTTCAGTGTCAGTGCTCTCCTATTTCCCAATGCCCTTTTGTTGACATTTTAGTTTCACTAAAGAGCATTTTAAAGTCTCTTTTCGTCTCTCTCGCCCTCTCTTTCTCACTCCATCTCTCCATTCCGGGGCTGTCTTGACACACATCCCCAGACAGTGGCAGCGTTATCATTATCTTTTGTAGTGTTAATAAGGCAGCTGTCAGGCTGGCTGGTGACATCCTTGTGTGACAGGCAGACTATTTGTTTTTCTCCTGCTGGACCTTTTCTTCCCAAGATGAGTCTGACCGTGGCTGATCTTGATTTCTCCTGGTATGTTTTTTGGTTGGGTTAGTTTGTGCTGATCTTTGCTTAAACAGCGTTTCAGTCTCTCTGCTTTGTGTGGACTGTGGATGTTTGCTTTAGGTGGGCGTTTCGTGCTTTTGACTGTACTCCTACTTGGTATGCAGTTATTTGCGGCTCTTCTGTAGGTGTGAAGGTGATGATAGTGGACGTGGGGGAGAGTGTTTGGCTGTTGATTACAATGCTCACTTTGTTTGCCTGGTGTTGCTGGAGTTGAATCGTTCCCAGGCCTCACCTCAGGTTAGGAATCCGCTGTCAACAACAACTAGACCTAGTCCCGAGAGCCGAATTGCCAATCACAAACTAGAGCCAGTCCTTACATCCAATCACAAAGCCTTTCTCTAGCTCAAAGGGCCAATGCAGCTGTTTTTATCTCAGTAGCAAATCATTTCTGGGTAACAATTAAGTATCGTATTGTATTTTGTTTTTCACAATTTTAATTGAAAACAAAAATAGCTTCTTAAGCAAGAATGTAGCTAGGACTGTCTGGGAGTGGTCTGAGTAGGGAGGGTAAAAACTGTAAACTAGCTGTTATTGGCAGAGAGGTTTGGAACTGCATTTCGTATTGGTCTATTAACTCATTTGGTGATGTCACCAGACAAGCCAAAACTTTGTCCCACCAAAAACAGGCTGACATTTCAGTCGTTTTAAACAGCCCTTCAAAGCAGAGAGACTGAAACGCTGTGAGACAGACAGACAGACAGACAGACATTTCAGTCGTTTTAAACAGCCCTTGCACTAAAAGGACATTTATAATGAACTTTCCAACCGTATGGAATCCTGTTGTAAACCTGCATTGTAGGGCTATGCTCTACCTCTGACTATGTGCTGACTCTCTCTGCTCTCTCTCTTCCTCTTCCTTCCGGTTTCCACAGAAGAAGGCGGAGCTTCAGACAGACTCCAGAGCCAATCCCAGGAGGACCCCCGAGCCGGCCATCGACCTGCTCGGCCTGGGTAAGGCATGACCAGCAGATCCCAGATCCTAGAAATGGATACTCTAAATGCCCCCACTTTATCAAGCGCTCTCGTTCTCTGTGTGTGTCTAGTGGGGGGGAGTATGACAGAGTGAAAGAGGCACGTGTAGAAGGGTGAGAGGTGTTAATTAAACTGACCTGGCCAGGGAGGTGGGGTGGAGGTTTGGGTCTGTCTAAAAAAGATAAAACATTTAAACCATGTGTCTTCCTGATGGAGGCAGTATGTTTCCATGGCTCGCTCAGCTCTCGCTCCCAGAGTGGCCATCCCATAATAGATGGTCAGTTGAACCCGGAACAAAGGGAGGCTACTTTCAAGTGGGGAAGAGATAGAAGAGCCCGTGGCACTCATTTCATTGCCCTGTCCCTCTCTGTTCAAAATCCCCACCATGCACAGCTTCTTTCTCTTCTCTCTCTCTTTCTCTCTCAATTATTTCCTGTTCTCTCTCAAGGGGCTAAATTTTGTTCACACTTAAAGGGCTAAATTATGGATGTTCTAACATAGTGTTATATAAAGACTACCATCATGCTGTCTTACCTCTCTATTTCTCTCTTCTATTGCTCTCTCTAATTTCTCTCTCTATTTCTCTCTTCTATTGCTCTCTCTAATTTCTCTCTCTATTTCTCTCTTCTATTGCTCTCTCTAATTTCTCTCTCTATTTCTCTCTTCTATTGCTCTCTCTAATTTCTCTCTCACTCTATTTCTTTTCTCTCTATATTGCTCTCTGGTCAAACTCCCCATCATACATGTCTCATTCTCTCTGTCTGAATGGTACATTGTCTACTAATGTTCTCACCTCTTGAGGAGGGGGACAGTTTCTCCTCTCGCCACATTCTCACTCTTTCCCTGTCTCTCGTTCTCTCTCTCCCCAATGTCCCATGGTGCTTTCCCTGTCTCTCTCGTTCTCTCTCTCCCCAATGTCCCATGGTGCTTTCCCTGTCTCTCTCGTTCTCTCTCTCCCCAATGTCCCATGGTGCTTTCCCTGTCTCTCTCGTTCTCTCTCTCTCCAATGTCCCATGGTGCTTTCCCTGTCTCTCTCTTTCTCTCTCTCACCAATGTCCCATGGTGCTTTCCCTGTCTCTCTCGTTCTCTCTCTCCCCAATGTCCCATGGTGCTTTCCCTCCTGTCGTGGAGAGCAGCTGGATTGTAGATGGGCAATGTCTCTGTGATCACGATCAGTCAGCATCCCTATTTCTCTCCCAGCTGTCTCTGTCTGTCTCTGTCGTCTGTCTCTGTCTTGGTCTGTCTATTGAGCTTATAAATCTGATTAATGATTCTAAAAATAGCCCTTGAAAACAATTGGCAGTTTGTGATCCACGAATTGAATTCCATTTCAACTTCAGAAGTGACATCGCTGTGAACGAAAATCCATATCCAGCTGAAAGTAATGGTCCGTTTCTGAGTTGACTGTTTTGAAATAGGATTGAGTTCTGTTCATATACCTGTGTGGAGAGGGCTGACTGGGCTTTTTCATTGTATTATGGTTCTGAACCCCAAGGAAATAATATCCCAAAACATCCTCCTACATCTGAGGAGTGAAGGGGAATAGGCAGCGCATCATAGATAACCCAGGAGTCATGTGCACACACACACACACACACACACACACACACACACACACACACACACACACACACACACACACACACACACACACACACACACACACACACACACACACGGATAAGAGATTACGCACAAAATCTATACTGCCTACAGGTCAATGTTTACGCTCTCTCTCTCAGATGCACCTGCAGGTGGAGCTGCAACCAGTTCTGCTGCACCAGTCAGTGATGAGGACATCTTTGGTCCAATGGTGTCCAACCCTCTGCCCTCCTCCAACAATACTCAGGTACCACCTCCCACCACAACCCCCAGGTACCACCTCTCACCACAACCCCCAGGTACCACGTCTTCTTCTGGACCACCTCCCACCACAACCCCCAGGTACCACCTCTCACTACAACCCCCAGGTACCACCTCCCACCACAACCCCCAGGTACCACCTCTCACCACAACCCACAGGTACTACCTCTCACCACAACCCCCAGGTACCACATCTTCTTCTGGACCACCTCCCACCACAACCCCCAGGTACCACCTCTCACCACAACCCCCAGGTACCACCTCTCACCACAACCCCCAGGTACCACCTCTCACCACAACCCCCAGGTACCACGTCTTCTTCTGGACCACCTCCCACCACAACCCCCAGGTACCACCTCTCACCACAACCCACAGGTACTACCTCTCACCACAACCCCCAGTTACCACCTCTCACCACAACCCCCGGGTACCACATCTTCTTCTGGACCACCTCCCACCACAACCCCCAGGTACCACCTCTCACCACAACCCCCAGGTACCACGTCTTCTTCTGGACCACCTCTCACCACAACCCCCCAGGTACCACCTCTCACCACAACCCCCAGGTACCACGTCTTCTTCTGGACCACCTCTCACCACAACCCCCAGGTACCACCTCTCACCACAACCCACAGGTACCACCTCTCACCACAACCCCCAGGTACCACGTCTTCTTCTGGACCACCTCCCACCACAACCCCCAGGTACCACCTCTCACCACAACCCACAGGTACCACCTCTCACCACAACCCCCAGGTACCACCTCTCACCACAACCCCCGGGTACCACATCTTCTTCTGGACCACCTCCCACCACAACCCCCAGGTACCACCTCCCACCACAACCCATAGGTACCACCTCCCACCACAACCCCCAGGTACCACCTCCCACCACAACCCCCAGGTTCCCCCTCTCACCACAACCCCCAGGTACCACCTCTCACCACAACCCCCAGGTACCACGTCTTCTTCTGGACCACCTCCCACCACAACCCCCAGGTACCACCTCCCACCACAACCCCTAGGTACCACCTCTCACCACAACCCCCAGGTACCACGTCTTCTTCTGGACCACCTCCCACCATAACCCCCAGATACCACCTCCCACCACAACCCCCAGGTACCACCTCTCACCACAACCCCCAGGTACCACATCTTCTTCTGGACCACCTCCCACCACAACCCCCAGGTACCACCTCTCACCACAACCCACAGGTACTACCTCTCACCACAACCCCCAGGTACCACCTCTCACCACAACCCCCGGGTACCACATCTTCTTCTGGACCACCTCCCACCACAACCCCCAGGTACCACCTCTCACCACAACCCCCAGGTACCACCTCCCACCACAACCCCCAGGTACCACCTCCCACCACAACCCCTAGGTACCACCTCTCACCACAACCCCCAGGTACCACCTCTCACCACAACCCCCAGGTACCACCTCTCACCATAACCCCCAGGTACCACCTCCCACCACAACCCCCAGGTACCACGTCTTCTTCTGGACCACCTCCCAGTGTTGTCAGCCTATGCCCTCTCCCCCGTGGATACAATTGAAGTCAGTGAAGACAGACTGGAGTGCGGGGTTTTGTGTTCCTCTGCAGTAAGAACACTCATACACACACATTGACCTCAACTCACACACACACACACACACACACACACACACACACACACACACACACACACACACACACACACACACACACACATATAACAGACAAACATTTTAATGTGCAGTCTAGTCCCACATTCCATATCCTCCGACAGATGGAGAGAGGTCAGTGTATTGTGTTAATTCCACTGTGTGTCCCTGTCCCCAGTTACCCAGTTACAACTGACACTGTTGGTTAGTTAAGGCCTGTCAGATGAAAGGACACGGCTCCAATGTATCTGTGGATATTACCACTAGAGAGGGAAGAGAGAGGGTAGTCTGAACATGGTACAGAGACTGAGGAAGAGAGAGGGTAGTCTGAACATGGTACAGAGACTGAGGAAGAGAGAGGGTAGTCTGAACATGGTACAGAGACTGAGGAAGAGAGAGGGTAGTCTGAACATGGTACAGAGACTGAGGAAGAGAGAGGGTAGTCTGAACATGGTACAGAGACAGGAAGAGAGAGGGTAGTCTGAACATGGTACAGAGACAGGAAGAGAGAGGGTAGTCTGAACATGGTACAGAGACAGGAAGAGAGAGGGTAGTCTGAACATGGTACAGAGACAGGAAGAGAGAGGGTAGTCTGAACATGGTACAGAGACAGGAAGAGAGAGGGTAGTCTGAACATGGTACAGAGACTGAGGAAGAGCGAGTAGTCTGAACATTGTACAGAGACAGGAAGAGAGAGGGTAGTCTGAACATGGCACAGAGACAGGAAGAGAGAGGGTAGTCCGAACATGGTACAGAGACAGGAAGAGAGAGGGTAGTCTGAACATGGTACAGAGACAGGAAGAGAGAGGGTAGTCTGAACATTGCACAGAGACAGGAAGAGAGAGGGTAGTCTGAACATGGTACAGAGACAGGAAGAGAGAGGGTAGTCTGAACATGGCACAGAGACAGGAAGAGAGAGGGTAGTCTGAACATGGTACAGAGACTGAGGAAGAGAGAGGGTAGTCTGAACATGGTACAGAGACTGAGGAAGAGAGAGGGTAGTCTGAACATGGTACAGAGACAGGAAGAGAGAGGAGCCACACAGGATATTTTCTTCTCTCAGCCGTCTCCCAGTCTGAGAACAGCAGTGGAGAACGAGAGATGGAGTGATGGTTAAATAAAGCATTTGTGAATGAGGTGTTTTTGATAGGTGCCACAGTCATTCCCCCACCCCTCCCTTCATCCCACTTCCATACTCCCTTGGCTCTCCACTGCCGAGACACACACACACACACATCTCCCCTTTCTCATTTCACGGCTCAGAGCATACACCGGCTGCACGCCGACACAGCACAGTCCTGACCCTGAGCATGGACACAGCACAGTCCTGACCCTGAGCATGGACACAGCACAGTCCTGACCCTGAGCATGGACACAGCACAGTCCTGACCCTGAGCATGGACACAGCACAGTCCTGACTCTGAGCATGGACACAGCACAGTCCTGACCCTGAGCATGAACACAGCACAGTCCTGACTCTGAGCATAGACACAGCACAGTCCTGACCCTGAGCATGGACACAGCACAGTCCTGACCCTGAGCATGGACACAGCACAGTCCTGACCCTGAGCATGAACACAGCACAGTCCTGACTCTGAGCATGAACACAGCACAGTCCTGACCCTGAGCATGAACACAGCACAGTCCTGACTCTGAGCATGAACACAGCACAGTCCTGACTCTGAGCATGAACACAGCACAGTCCTGACTCTGAGCATGAAGAGCAATTATGGGTGGTTGGTTCCAACCCCAATCTGCCTTCTCTCTCTCAGCCCCTCCCCTCTCCTCCTTCCCGCCAATTCTCCTTCCTCCCTCCTTGCTTCCTCTTTCCTTCCCCGCTCCCCTTCCGTTCCCCTCCCTGTCTCTCCCTCCCTGTCTCTCCCTGTCTCTCCCTCCCTCCCTGTCTCTCCCTCCCTCTCTGTCTCTCCCTCCCTCCCTGTCTCTCCCTCCCTCCCTGTCTCTCCCTCCCTGTCTGTATTCTGTTCATGTGGGACACACACAACACATCTGCACTGCTTCACACATGGAAGGAATCCAGACACACAACGAAAGAATACACATGAATACACACTTTCCTACTGGCTGCCTACGGTTGGTTTGTGCTACTGGTTTGAGCTGTGGTACACACACCCAAAAACACACAGCCATACATTAGACAGCATTGATCTGCTCCCCCCCCCCCCCCCCACCTCTCTCTTCCCTGGCCAGGTCTGTGTTCAGTAAAATACCCCCCCCCCCCCCCGTACACATACAGACATGTTACATACACACAACCTTCTGCTCAGTAGGATTGTCGGCTACAGATGGTGTATCAGGGGGGGGGTAGTGTGTGTGTGTGTTCTGCCAGATTCAGGCAGGCTGGAACACACGCTGCTAAGTATTTGTGGGTCTGAATGTAGAAGTATATGAATACTGACACGGTGGGAAAAGGCTGTTGAATGGAAATGCCACTTCTAATTCACAGCTTTGTGGAGAATCAACGGAGGGGAGTGTAACATGGATACTGGTGTGAGAGTGGGAGTCCAGCCATGCACAGATCTGTGTGTGTTATGTGCCTGTCTGTGTCCACTGTAAGGACATGTACAGTCCCTGCTGGTTTTCTTCCACTACCATCTCTTTATTCCCTCCACATTGACCAGACACACAGGCACACACCCCTCCCTCCCGCTCCTACTCGTATATCACTACTGATCCAGAAGGCAGTCAGACAGAAACACACATCTAACGTTGGGAAAACGCTCGTTTTTGGGCCACATGCAAATGCCTCGGTATTTATAGCACACTGATACATATTGCAACGCTCCAGAGCCGCCTGCCTGTCACCTTCATTTGTCTCGGCCCTAGTAAATTGACCGTGTGTGTGTGTGTGTGTGTGCGTGCAGACAGTAAAAGGTCATGCTCATGAATAGTACACGTTTGTGTGTTTGTTCACCACACTGTCTGTCTGTCTGGGACTCAGTTCGTCTGTTTGTACGAGGCCACGTGTACAGGTGTGTAAGTATGAGTCGCTGCTTTTCTACTTCGTTCCCCCCTCTTTTCTCCTGCCCCCTCGTTCCCCAGGCAGAGAGGTGGGGAGAAGCAGCCGTATGCCACAACACACAGAGCCCTTCCTGTGGCGCGTGTGTACATGCGCGCGAAAGCGCCGTCTTCGCGCAACTTCCCTCCTGTCTCGCCTTATTCATGAACTGACTCCCTCCTCTCTCCCTTCTTCCCTCCTCTCTATCGCGCCTCTCATTTCCCCTGTCCTCTAATTATCACACCAAAGGTGAGGACACCACAGTTCACAAGACCGAATCCAAACATCACACTGTTGATTTGATGTGCATTTTACATGTACTGTACTTTTCACAGTATTTTAACATTTTTGTTCAAAAATCTGAAAATACTCCGGATACATTCAGTAGCACCATACACATATTCATTGACATTTTGGAGCAGGTGCCTGATAAAGCCATTAGCAGGGTTTGAGTGAGAGAACTAACTGGTGTCACCAAGTGGCCACACACCTTTTCAATGGACCTTTTTACTCTAGGAAATGACCTTAACTATAAGGTGCTTCTTTTTTTTTTTTTAGCTCTCCAAGCTTTTCCGCTGAGGAACTGAAGCAGGCACACTTGTATTATTTTGTTTGGAACACAGCCCTTTATCCTCACCTTCACACAATTACTGCTGTTTCTTTTACCCAAACCGTTATCTATCGCATTCTGGGTCAGGTGGGCATCATTTGAAAGCGTATTCTATTGCTAAGATGGCTTGCTTAAGTTCTAAAATAGGATCTTACAGTGTCAGGCTTTCCAAAGGCACTTCAGACAGATTGTCAGATTGCACATAGAGAGGAGTCATGAGTGCGTTCATGTACGTGTTCCGCGGCTCATTTTCTTCACCATACGACAAACAGGCTCCTGTTGTCATCCTTGTAACTGGATCAAATATAGCGATCGTAAACGTTGATACTGTAAATGACATGAGTTTTCAAATATGGAAACGTGAAGTGCACATTGGGACTCATGGGTGTGTGGATTGCTTGTATGACATCAAAGCGGTATTTATTATAGTCCTCAACCTCTCATCTTTCTGAACACACGCACTCGGTTTATAGCATTTCCCTCACTCCGAAAACAAATGGGTAACGGTATTGGGGTTAACTTCTTGTCACGCGCGGTGCTCAAGTTTATAAATGCATTCAGTCAAAGCCATGGCAGCGCGGTGGATGACAGAGCCTGAGCTCTGACGTCATGTATAGCATGTTGCTGTACCACCAACGCATTCCAATTGAAACGCTTATCGATGACAACATCTGCCATTTTCAACATGTATATGTGATGACGGGGGCCGTGACAACGGTTAAAAGGTTTTTATAAAGGGTGTGTGTGTGTGTGTGTGTGTGTGTGTCTTCTCAGCCTCAATCTCACTCTATTCATCTCTCTCTTCTGCACCAGTCTAATTCATATCATCCATCTCACTTAAGGTGACAGCACCTCTTCTCTTCCTTTTATCTCTCTCTCTCTCTCTCTCTTTTTTTAAGTGCTGCCTGTCAGTTGTACTACCTCTACGTTGTGAGTGTATGCGTGCATGTATGGTTGTGCATTCTGCTCATGCAGGTTGGCTTCAGTAAATCAATTTGGCCACAGATCTATCTCACAAACACACACACACATTCTGTCTGTTCCTATGTTCTGTCCCTCCAGGCAGTCTCCAGTGCAGCCCCAGGCGCCCCAGCAGTAGCGGCGTCCGCGGGGGGATCGGGGGGCGCTGCTGGCCCCCAGGCTAATCTGGACCTCTTCAGTGAGAAGAACAGTAGCAGCACCAAGACAGAGGAGGGGGCCAAGAAACCCCTCTCCAAGGACTCCATCCTCTCCCTCTACAGCAACACCACAGTCAGCCCACAGCCTGCTGCCCCAGGTAATGCTACGTACAGTACATACATACATACAGTTGTAATTGGAAGTTCACATACACTTAGGTTGGAGTCATTAAAACTCGTTTTTCAACCACTCCACAAATGTCTTGTTAACAAACTAGTCGGTTAGGACATCTACTTTGTGCGTGACACAAGTAATTATTTCACTTATCATTTACTGTATCACAATTCCAGTGGGTCAGACGTTTACATACACTAAGTTGACTGTGCCTTTAAACAGCTTGGAAAATTCCAGAAAATTATGTCATGGCTTTAGAAGCTTCTGATAGGCTAACTGACAAAATTTGAGTCAATTGGAGGTGTACCTGTGGATGTATTTCAAGGCCTACCTTCAAACTCAGTGCCTCTTTGCTTGACATCATGGGAAAATCAAAAGAAATCAGCCAAGACCTCAGAAAAACAATTGTATACCTCCACAAGTCAGGTTCATCCTTGGGAGCAATTTCCAAATGCCTAAAGGTACCATGTTCATCTGTACAAACAATAGTATGCAAGTATAGACACCATGGGACCACGCAGCCGTCATACCGCTCAGGAAGGAGACGCGTTCTATCTCCTAGAGATGAACGTACTTTGGTGCGAAAAGTGCAAATCAATCCCATAACAACAGCAAAGGACCTTGTGAAGATTCTGGAGGAAACAGGTACAAAAGTATCTATATCCACAGTAAAACAAGTCCTATATCGACATAAACTGAAAGGCCGCTCAGCAAGGAAGAAGCCACTGCTCCAAAACCACCATAAAAAGCCAGACTATGGTTTGCAACTGCACATGGGGACAAAGATCATACTTTTTGGAGAAATGTCCTCTGGTTTGATGAAACAAAAATAGAACTGTTTGGCCATAATGACCATCATTATGTTTCATATCTCAAGACATCAGTCAGGAAGTTAAAGCTTGGTCGCAAATGGGTCTTCCAAATGGACAATGACCCCAAGCATACTTCCAAAGTTGTTGCAAAATGGCTTAAGGACAACAAAGTCAAGGTATTGGAGCGGCCATCACAAAGCCCTGACCTCAGTCCTATAGAAAATGTGTGGGCAGAACTGAAAAAGCGTGTGCGAGCAAGGAGCCCTACAAACCTGACTCAGTTACACCAGTTCTGTCAGGAGGAATGGGCCAAAATTCACCCAACTTATTGTGGGAAGCTTGTGGAAGGCTACCCAAAACATTTGACCCAAGTTAAACAATTTCAAGGCAATGCTACCAAATACTAATTGAGTGTATGTAAACTTCTGACCCACTGGGAATGTGATGAAAGAAATAAAAGCTGAAATAAATCATTCTCTCTATTATTCTGACATTTCACATCCTTAAAATAAAGTGGTGATCCTAAAACATGGATTTTGTCAGAAATGGTGAAAAACTGAGTTTAAATGTATTTGGCTAAGGTGTATGTAAACTTCCAACTTCAACTGTAGCTTAGTGAACCTTTTCTTCGTTGCTGCAGGAGAAATCTAGTGGAGGTAATCAGCATCCTCTGCTGATGCTAAGTGTTGACCCAAATGCTTTCTGTGTCTGTCTGTCTGTGTGTCTGTGTGTCTGTGTGTGTGTGTGTGTCCTCACCTCCAGCTGCTGCTATGTATATGGGCCAGCCTCCGATGCAGCAGTTCCCCAGCCAGCCCTCCGGACAGCCTAACTTCCAGACTTACCCAGGAGTGGGCGGAGCTATGCCACCCACAACCATGACGGGCGGTGTTATGCCCCAGGGAGGAGGAGCCATGATGGGGCAGAACTCTGGCATGATGGTCGGTATGGCGATGCCCAACGGCGGTTACATGGGTATGCAGCAAGGCATGATGGGGCCTCCGGGCGGAGCTATGCCAGCGGGGGCGGGGACTCCCCAGATATACGCCGCCATGCAGCAGCAGCAACAACAGCAGGGCCAGTGGAATGTGAGCCAGGTAATACACACACACAGTGGGTGATCATGGGGGAAATTCTCTTCTCATTCCCCCCTCTGTGTGTGTCTCTGTAGCCCGACCTTTGTGTGTGAGCATTGTCATTTCCTTACGACTGCAGGAGGTTAATGAGAGATCATAAATCACTGTGCTCCCACTGACAACACATCAAACACACACACACTCTGCCTCGGTGCAGTACATGATATCGTCGTGTGTACTGTAATGGGTTCAGGGCGTGCTGTTGGGCTTTTAACCTATGGGTGGGGGTTGGGAAGGATGGTTGGTGGGGGGGGGGGGGGGGGCTACTCAAAAGTGCTCTCGAATCATTATGCTTGTCTGGGCTACACACACACACACACACACACACACATCTCAGACAAGCCGATAATTCTACTGCTGCAAGGGCATTTCTAATGGATTAGATAGCCAAGACTGGACACTGGCAGGAGAGGCAGAGGAGAAATGGGCAAGGGGGGGATGGAAGGGAGACGGACTGACTGAGGACTAAAGAGATGAGAGGAGGGTGTACTCTCTCCGGACCTTTACACATGCAGTAAGGAAATAATGTCCGCTGCGTTAAAGGGATACTTTGGGATTTTTTTCAAATCGACTACCCCCGAAGTCCGATGACCTTGTGGATCCCATTTTATGTCTCTGCCTACAGTTTGAAGGAAGTTGCTAACTAGCGCAATTGCTAACTAGCGTTACTCATACATTTCCAGTCATCTGATAGCGGACCCATTTCCAGTCATTGCGCTAATGCTAATTAGCATTGGCTCACGGAGCTACCTCTAAATTACTTCATACCGGACACAGAGACATAAAAATGGTATCCACAAGGCCATCGGACTCTGGGGAAAGTAGATAAAGGGCCTCGTTATCAAACTCCCGAAGTATCCCTTTAAGCTGGTTGTTGCTGTCATTCTAGAATTGTCTAAATGGTTTGTCCAACCCTCTTAACGGTCTCTATTTTCTCTGCCCCTCCCTCCTCTCTTTCTCTGCCTCTCTCACACACCATGTCTCTATCTCTTATCTCTCTCAGATGACCCAGCAGATATCGGGCATCGCCATGAGTGGTGGTGTGGCAGCGCCACCCGGCTTTGTTCAACCAGGTGCTCCCATGGGTGGAGGGGTGGGTCCTCCCTCGGGCCAGACCCTCAGTACCCAGCTGTGGAAGTGAGGGAGGGGAGGGGGGAGAGTGGGAGAGGGAGGCAGAACCACCATGTCACCCCAAATCTCCTCCTCTACCCTCACTCACCAACTGCAAAACAGGAAACGACGCACATGGGGCAATCTATGGACTGCTCCACTGTTCTCCCTCCTCCCCGTTTATCATTCCTTTAGAGACCCCTCTCTCCCTCTGTGTGCTGCAGGGGTGGAGTCTGGGGTGAAAACAGACTGGCAGCTGTGTGTTCATCTCTTTACTTGGGACTTTTACTTCTTTTTTTCTTTTGTTAAAAAAACAACATATTGGCGAAAGAGAAAAGCTGCTGGACCAATAATACAAGCGTCTAATAATAATAATATATCATTACCAGAACCGATAGTGAGTAAATAGATATTTAAATGGTGAGATATGGATAACATGTTGGTGACCACCCCACCCATCAATATCATGTGTGTATATTATACTGTACTCCCCTCTGGGTATTCAGAGCTCCTGTAGCAAGACATTGTATGATCCAGTACTGTATTACTGTATGTGTGTGAGATATAGACCCCCCCCCCCCCTCCCAGTGAGGTTGTGTTCTACCATCTTACTGTGGTGTTTTGTTGTGTGCAGAACAAGAAGAAGCACAGTTCTGTCTGATTGACACTACAAAGCCAAGCTGTACTGGGCTTGGCCTGGTTACGCATCCACCGTAGTTGCTGGAAATGACAGTGAAAAGACTATATCTGAGCCAGCACAGTATGGTTCGGGGTGGCCATTTAGTGTGAATCGGGCATTAGTTTGAGGCAAATAAACCTGGACGACAGTCGGTGGGGACAGGGAGCTTACGTGGAATATGAGGGGGAGGGGACCAGAATACGAGAAGAAAGAGATGATGCCAGTGATGACATAACGCTCCAGATGATTCAGGAAGTGTGTTGACATTGGGAGCCTAATGGAGCTGTCAGGGATTGGAACAGTTGTCTTAACATCACGTTTGCTTACTTCCCGGCCTCTATGATGACATAATCTCTGTCTAATCCTGCTTTATGTCAATTTATAGATTCTATAGTGGGGAAAGAAGGTGAAGAAATACTGCAGGGGGAAATAGGTGGTGCACTAGGAATCAACAAACAATAGATCAAACACAGACATTCCGTGTGTAGTTCTAAGTTGGAGATGCTATCCACATACAGGGTCCCTGCCATGTAATAACAAGAGAACACACACTCAAGAGAACTCACTCACACACACGCACACACACAAGAGAATTCATACACACAGCATGTCCTCCAGGTTTATTTCTAGTGGTGTTTACATTTTCTGGTGCCTAGTACAGAGAGAAATGTTATTTCCGTGCATTAAACAGTGAATAGCCATGAACTATTGTGACCATTTTTGTCCAATGACTCTTTTATTGTAAAGTTGTTTTTTCTTTTCTTTTTCCTGCTTTTACAAGAGGGTCATTTGGAATAAAAGTTGTACTCCTGGAGTTTGTCTCTGTGGTCCAGTGTGTCACAGACACTTGAGGACAAGAAAATCAACCGGAATGTTAGCCGTGCGTAGTGAGTTGGCCGTCCGGTCGCCGCTGACCACAGAACATCGGAAGAGATTTTCTGTTCATTTCCCGACGATTGTGCATATCGAATGGCCATCGTTATTCGACACCCAGCAGGTGATCTACAAGTCACGGCCCATGTTCTTATTGGTATGTCTTTACAGACATACACACATATTGTTCAGTTTCATACTCATTGATCTGGTACACACACAAACTCAGCAACAAAAAAAAATCCTCTCACTGTCAACTGCGTTTATTTTCAGCAAACTTAACGTGTAAATATTTGTATGAACATAAGATTCAACAACTGAGACATAAACTGAACAAGTTCCACAGGCCTGTGACTAACAGAAATGGAATAATGTGTCCCTGAACAAAGGAGGGGGGGGGGGTCAAAAGTAACAGTCAGTATCTGGTGTGGCCACCAGCTGCATTAAGTACTGCAGTGCATCTCCTCCTCATGGACTGCACCAGATTTGCCAGTTCTTGCTGTGAGATGTTACCCCACTCTTCCACCAAGGCATCTGCAAGTTCCCGGACATTTCTGGGGGGAATGGCCCTAGCCCTCACCCTCCGATCCAACAGGTCCCAGACGTGCTCAATGGGCTTGAGATCCGGGCTCTTCGCTGGCCATGGCAGAACACTGACATTCTTGTCTTGCAGGAAATGACGCACAGAACGAGCAGTATGGCTGGTGGCATTGTCATGCTGGAGGGTCGTGTCAGGATGAGCCTGCAGGAAGGGTACCACATGAGGGGGAGGATGTCTTCCCTGTAACGCACAGCGTTGAGATTGCCTGCAATGACAACAAGCGCAGTCCGATGATGCTGTGACACACCGCCCCAGACCATAACGGACCCTCCACCTCCAAATCGCTCCAGAGTACAGGCCTCGGTCTAACGCTCATTCCTTCAATAATAAACGCGAATCCGACCATCACCCCTGGTGAGACAAAATCACGACTCGTCTGTGAAGAGCATTTTTTGCCAGTCCTGTCTGGTCCAGCGACGGTGGGTTTGTGCCCATAGGCGACATTGTTGCCGGTGATGTCTGGTGAGGACCTGCCTTACAACAGGCCTACAAGCCCTCAGTCCAGCCTCTCTCAGCCTATTGCGGACAGTCTGAGCACTGATGGAGGGATTGTGCGTTCCTGGTGTTACTCTGGCAGTTGTTGTTGCCATCCTGTACCTGTCCCGCAGGTGTGATGTTCGGATGTACCCGATCCTGTGCAGGTGTTGTTACACGTTGTCTGCCACTGCGATGACGTTCAGCTGTCTGTCCTGTCTCCGGCATCTCACAGTACGGACATTGCAATTTATTTCCCTGGCCACATTTGCAGTCCTCATGCCTCCTTGCAGCATGCCTATGACACGTTCACGCAGATGAGCAGGGACCCTGGGCATATTTCTTTTGGTGTTTTTCAGAGTAAGTAGAAAGGCCTGTTTAGTGTCCTACGTTTTCATAACTGTGGCCTTAATTGCCTACTGTCTGTAAGCTGTTAGTGTCTTTAAAGACCGTTCCACAGGTGCATGTTCATTAATTGTTTATGGTTCATTGAACAAGCATGGGAAACAGTGTTTAAACCCTTTACAATGAATATCTGAAAAGTTATTTGGATTTTTTTTTTTTTGCTGAGTTTACATACACACATACATATAGACAGACAGACGGTCTTGTTTAGCCTGTATACTTCATAGGAATCACTTTTTATGAGGGACTGGGCCACATTGCAGTACGAGAGCAGAGTCTCCTGGGAAAGCAATGGTCACCCCAGTGCATTATGGTCCCCTTTGAGGTCCGGAATCTCATTGAGCCATTCACAACATTCAGGCAGCAGTTCCCATCCATGCAATTGGTCCAAAGTCCTGTCCATCATAGTGTAATCCATATCAAGGTTATGGTCAAGCAAGGTGATGTCAGTAGTGTAGTTCAAGAAATTACTGTCAGTCTGTCTGACCAATGGGCTTGCTTATTCCTCCTTGGTTATCCCACCCCTTAGACCTCGATAACCACACTGTCCTGTCGATGTCTGGGCTCGTTGCCCAGATTCACCTTCTCTGTACGAGTGTGCCACACCAACACCTGAGAGAGGGGGCGAGAGGGTTAGTGTGTGTGTGTTCTCTGATAAGCACACACCAGATAGATGCATAACTTCCACTATATCACTGAGCCAACTATATGAAATGGAATGGTGCCTTTGTTAAAATATTCAAGAAAAAGCTCTTTGTGACAGAAAGGGAGGGAGTGGATCAGACCGAATAGACTTCTACCTTTTACTGTAGTACATGGAAAGTGCCTCACTTCTATTTCCAACCCAGTAATTTGTGTTCACACACATACACAGTGATGGATGGTTGGTGTGCGGTGCCATCCATTCCCGGCTCCACTCAGGTGGAACATGTCCTTTCCTGCACACGGGGCTGATAATTGGGCCGTTTTGCATATCTAACGAGACAAATGCTGCAGCCAGCGAAGCAGGCATAGGTTTGTGTTTCATTCTGTTGTTCCTTTCCTAAATCCCTTCCCTCTTATTTCACCTCTTCTCCTTTCATTCTCTCAAATTCTACAATATTCTAGTCTGGTCTGGTCTGTTGTGCTGATTTGAGGTAGAATCTAAGGTAGAACCCATCTGTAATAAAATGGGAATGGTTGAGGGAGAATCTAGTTAGAACCCATCTGTAATAAAATGGGAGGGTGAGCTAGAATCTAGTTAGAACCCATCTGTAATAAAATGGGAGGTTGAGGTAGAATCTAGTTTGAACCCATCTGTAATAAAATGGGAGGTTGAGGTAAAAATCTAATTTACAACCCATCTGTAATAAAATGGGAGACGTTGTGATAGAATCTAGTTAGAACCCATCTGTAATAAAATGGGAGGTTGAGGTAGAAACTAGTTAGAACCCATCTGTAATAAAATGGGAGACGTGATAGAATCTAGTTTGAACCCATCTGTAATAAAATGGGAGACGTTGTGATAGAATCTATTTAGAACCCATCTGTAATAAAATGGGAGGGTGAGCTAGAATCTAGTTAGAACCCATCTGTAATGAAATGGGAGGTTGAGGTAGAATCTAGTTTGAACCCATCTGTAATAAAATGGGAGGTTGAGGTAGAATCTAGTTAGATCCCATCTGTAATAAAATGTGAGGTTGAGGTAGAATCTAGTTAGAACCCATCTGTTATAAAATGGAAGAGGTTGAGGGAGATTTGGGGGGGGGGGGGGGGGGGGGGGGGGGGTTAAAGGCAGTCCAATCTCTATTGGCACCGAAAGTGCTGAGTTGGCAGAATGTGCAGAGCATCCTGTGCCAGTGTGTCTAGTAGTTAAAAGACAGTCTGACTCCATGGCAGTAAATTTCCTGTCTGCTCTCTCTCTCTCCTTCCAAATTGGATTCTCCTTTGTCTTGTCTAAAATATTTTCTCATCTTTCTCTCTCCTACCTAATGTTCTTCCCTATCTCTGTTTATTTCTTTCTCTCCTCTCTGTCTTGTTCCACCTCTCCTTTAACCCTCCCTTCTTCCTTCTCATCTCTTGTCTCTACTCACTCCAAGTTTTTAGCAGTTTGAGCATTTGTTTTTCCAAGGTTGAAGTTAGATAAGTTTTGTATTTCCTCCCTAATGCTTAAAGGAGCAATTCGCAGTTGATACATCTATTTGGACTTAAAAAATGAATGACATCACATTGGGCAAAAACTGGTTGAATCAACGTTGTTTCCTCATCATTTCAACCCAAACAAAGAAATGTGGTGTTGTTGACTCAACGTGGAAAACTGATTGGATTTGCATAAATGAATAACGTAACGGCATTTGGTCTTTCTTTTTTTACCCAGCTTTTAACCTAAATCCAATGATATGGTGACATTTTTTGTTGATTCCACATTGAATTCACGTTAGTGGACAACTCAACCAAATGTGAATCAAAACTAGATTCTGAACTGAGGTCTGTGCCCAGTGGTATTTAAATCAAATCAAATCAAATTTTATTTGTCACATACACATGGTTAGCAGATGTTAATGCGAGTGTAGCGAAATGCTTGTGCTTCTAGTTCCGACAATGCAGTAATAACCAACAAGTAATCTAGCTAACAATTCCAAAACTACTACCTTATAGACACAAGTGTAAGGGGATAAAGAATATGTACATAAAGATATATGAATGAGTGATGGTACAGAGCGGCATAGGCAAGATGCAGTAGATGGTATCGAGTACAGTATATACATATGAGATGAGTATGTAAACAAAGTGGCATAGTTAAAGTGGCTAGTGATACATGTATTACATAAAGATGCAGTAGATGATATAGAGTACAGTATATACATAAACATATGAGATGAATAATGTAGGGTATGTAAACATTATATTAGGTGTTTAAAGTGGCTAGTGATATATTTTACATCATTTCCCATCAATTCCCATTATTAAAGTGGCTGGAGTTGAGTCAGTGTGTTGGCAGCAGCCACTCAATGTTAGTGGTGGCTGTTTAACAGTCTGATGGCCTTGGAATAGAAGCTGTTTTTCAGTCTCTCGGTCCCAGCTTTGATGCACCTGTTCTGACCTCGCCTTCTGGATGATAGCGGGGTGAACAGGCAGTGGCTCGGGTGGTTGTTGTCCTTGATGATCTTTATGGCCTTCCTGTGACATCGGGTGGTGTAGGTGTCCTGGAGGGCAGGTAGTTTGCCCCCGGTGATGCGTTGCGCAGACCTCACTACCCTCTGGAGAGCCTTACGGTTGTGGGCGGAGCAGTTGCCGTACCAGGCAGTGATATAGCCCGACAGGATGCTCTCGATTGTGCATCTGTAGATGTTTGTGAGTGCTTTTGGTGACAAGCCGAATTTCTTCAGCCTTCTTCACGATGCTGTCTATGTGGGTGGACCAATTCAGTTTGTCTGTGATGTGTACGCCGAGGAACATAAAACTTACTACCCTCTCCACTACTGTTCCATCGATGTGGATAGGGGGGTGTTCCCTCTGCTGTTTCCTGAAGTCCACAATCATCTCCTTAGTTTTGTTGACGTTGAGTGTGAGGTTATTTTCCTGACACCACACTCCGAGGGCCCTCACCTCCTCCCTGTAGGCCGTCTCGTCGCTGTTGGTAATCAAGCCTACCACTGTTGTGTCGTCCGCAAACTTGATGATTGAGTTGGAGGCGTGCGTGGCCACGCAGTCGTGGGTGAACAGGGAGTACAGGAGAGGGCTCAGAACGCACCTTGTGGGGCCCCAGTGTTGAGGATCAGCGGGGTGGAGATGTTGTTGCCTACCCTCACCACCTGGGGGCGGCCCGTCAGGAAGTCCAGTACCCAGTTGCACAGGGCGGGGTCGAGACCCAGGGTCTCGAGCTTGATGACGAGCTTGGAGGGCACTATGGTGTTAAATGCCGAGCTGTAGTCGATGAACAGCATTCTCACATAGGTATTCCTCTTGTCCAGATGGGTTAGGGCAGTGTGGTTGAGATTGCATCGTCTGTGGACCTATTTGGGCGGTAAGCAAATTGGAGTGGGTCTAGGGTGTCAGGTAGGGTAGAGGTGATATGGTCCTTGACTAGTCTCTCAAAGCACTTCATGATGACGGAAGTGAGTGCTACGGGGCGGTAGTCATTTAGCTCAGTTACCTTAGCTTTCTTGGGAACAGGAACAATGGTGGCCCTCTTGAAGCATGTGGGAACAACAGACTGGGATAGGGATTGATTGAATATGTCCGTAAACACACCAGCCAGCTGGTCTGCGCATGCTCTGAGGGCGCGGCTGGGGATGCCGTCTGGGCCTGCAGCCTTGCGAGGGTTAACACGTTTAAATGTTTTCCTCACGTCGGCTGCAGTGAAGGAGAGACCGCATGTTTTGGTTGCGGGCCGTGTCAGTGGCACTGTATTGTCCTCAAAGCAGGCAAAAAAGTTATTTAGTCTGCCTGGGAGCAAGACATCCTGGTCCGTGATGGGGCTGGTTTTGGGGCTGCTTTTTGTAATCCGTGATTGACTGTAGACCCTGCCACATACCTCTTGTGTCTGAGCCGTTGAATTGAGATTCTACTTTGTCTTTATACTGACGCTTAGCTTGTTTGATTGCCTTGCGGAGGGAATAGCTACACTGTTTGTATTCGGTCATTTACCCATTGATCCTTGAAGAATATAACTTAGAAATGCTTAGTTCAACTGTCACACCCCATCATAACCCAGAATGTAAGCTTGTTTTACTCCAATGTTTGTAAACAAAGTACATATAGTCTCAAAAAATGGCTAAAACTATCAATTTTATATTATGCTTCGTTAGATGTGTCTATAAATTTGAGAGTGGTTACATTTCTCCAGCCCTCTACCTCAGCTTTTTACTGAAACAGGGGCGGGGAAAACACTTTGTTATTGTTTCAATTGAGAATTTCCCCTTTTAAGGTTAGCATGTGGGGCAGGTAAGCTGACCCTAGATCTGTGCCTAAAGGCAACTTTTACCTGGGGTCCAGTTCAAAGTTTGCTACGTTGCATGATGGTTTGTACAAAATGACACGTTTCCCCAAAACGGAGCGCACCGTTCTGCAGTGCTGGGCTGCTATTAGTGATGATGTCACGTACTGCTGGCGATATGACCGTGGTGGGTGATAATTGATGATGTCACATCCTGCTAATGGTATGTATTAATATCAGCCTGCAGTGGCCCCATTAAACTAATGGGCTGATAATGATGATGACTAACAGTGTCATGAGCTGTACAAGAGAGGAGGGAGGTAGCCTAACTGATGAAGAGAGGACACACAGATGCTATATTAGGAGATGGTGCTTCATCACAAACAAAATAAAAATCTCACTGTCATGCCAACTTGTTGTTTTGACCAATTAGCAAGTCTTTGGGGTCTGATATGGGGTTAGAGGTCAGGGATTAATGGGGTTGCCACAATGATGGGCTACTCACCCTAGTGCAGTTGTTGGCTTTGGGCTCCAGCTCCCCCACCTTGGTGATCTGTTTCAGGAAGTCAGACTCCTGCATACCAGGCTGGGAACCCCTACGCTTGAACAAAGCCCGTGGGTTCCCCAGGACCACTTGGAGGTTCACTGCAAAACCTGGAGAAAAGGAAGCGGAAGAGGTTCATGTGCCTGGTCAGATGATTATGTCTCACACATCACATGTCAATCTTGGGATCAATTCATTCCTTGCTTTATTAATCATCCTGGAAGTAACTACATACAGATCATTGATGACCTCGAACTATGGTGCAACTGACCGGAGATCAGATATATCTCAACTGTGCGGCAGAGTGTGTGCACGTGGGTGTGTTTGCTGTTCATGACTATGCATCGAGAATGCTAGACAGTATCACAGGAAGAACCCACTACAGTATCTCATATTACTCTCCTTATCTCAGTTACAATATATGCAATACCACTGGGTATGGGGTGTGCTGATGGCTGCATGGAATAGCATATTACGTTTACTCGCCCCTCCACGTTTCTAGCACTCTGTTTTCTAGGCCATAACTCTACTCTCATGGGTATCCTTCCACTCCACTGAGAGATTGTGAGGTTGTGTGTGTGTGTGCCAGTGGGTGTTGCGTATTTCCTGCATTTGGAGTCAAAGAAGGTCGCCAGTTTAACACACACACACATACACACAGTGTGTCTGAGTTAGTCCACTGAGATCTTCCTATTGGGTCAGTCCTATCAGGCATATTACTGAGCAGTGAGTGATACTGCAGTGAAAGCCCAGAAGCTGTACCCCAGGTATGATAGATAGGTATGAAAGCAATTATAAGATAGACATCTCTTAACCTGCAGCTAAGGTGGTATGAAGATTAGTGCATCTGTTAGCAATGCCTGTCTGTCAGTGCAGATTCTGTCTCAATAGTTTCATCCAGCTTCTTTTCCTTGTCCTTTTCTTTATGGTTCTGTTTCTATGTACTGTATGTACTGTATGTACTGTATGTACTGTACGTGTTAGAAACTATACAAAAAAACTCCCTTTCATCTTATATCGCACAAATGAACAGCAAACCTGGTTTCTAAAACAAACGACAAACGCCTCTCCCCCATGTGACCTACTTGTTGTGTGTATGTACAGGAGGTTGGTGGCACCTTAATTGGGGAGGATGGGCTCGTGGTAACGACTGGAGCAGGATCAGTGGAATGTTATCCAATACATTAAACACATGGTTTCCAGGTGTTTGATGCCATTCCTTTTACTCTGTTCCAGCCATTATTATGAACTGTTCTCCCCTCAGCAACCTCCGCTGACTGACATGTACTGTATGTGTAACTGATAGGTGCACACACACACACACACACACACACACTATATGTTAATGTTTTTAAATGTATGTCAATTGTAAAGTTTTTTTGATCTGTAATGTATTTTTCGTAATGTGTCGGACCCCAGTAAGACTAGTTGTTGCCATTGGCGTCGGCTAATGGGGATCCTAATAAATGAAGTAAAGCATATCTTTGCCTGCTAAATGATCACTGATACAATGGTGGAAACCTTTGGAAAGGACACAAAGGAAGGATAGACATTTTAGAATACTGTGACACAGCTGGTTACTTCCTGTTTTATGAGTGAGGCTTATGACCATTGGTCAAGAAAAGGGTTAGTGTTAGCATGCACCCCCCCCCCCCCCTCACCCACTTACTCGCTGTGGTGTAAACACTAAACACTTTCATGTTGCTCTCTCAAAATCCTCTTCTGGTGAGAGCTCCACTCCAAGACAATGACGGACAGGGCTTTGCGTGTTGGTGCATGTGTGTGGGACGAGATATACAGAACTGTGTGTGCGTGTGTTTGCAAGTGTGTGTGTGTGCGTGTGCTTGCAAGTGTGTGTGCGTGCGTGCGCTCGCGTGTGTGTGACTGCACCAGAAGAATACTCAACCATCTCCTCTTTCTCTGGCCCAATTGTGGCCCAGTAAATGAGATAGAGCAGCGTTGGGACAGATTAATTGGCCAACTTGGCTGCTAACAATAGCCTCCAATACCACAATACAAGTTATTAAGGTAAAAGCTGCAATTTACACACTGCTCAACATTGCCCATTGTACAGCAGATGAATAGTGATTAAAGGGGGGTTTTGTGGGCCAAAAAATTGATTGATTGCAAGTTCTGTGGTGAATATAATATATGTACACTACCGTTCAAAAGTTTGGGGTCACTTAGAAATGTCCTTGTTATTTTGAAAGAAAAGCTCATTTTTTGTCCATTAAAATAGAATCAAATTGATCAGAAATACAGTGTAGACATTTTTATAGAATATCTACATAGGTGTACAGAGGACCATTATCAGCAAACATTACTCCTGTGTTCCAATGGCACGTTATGTTAGCTAATCCAAGTTTATAATTTTAAACGGCTAATTAATCATTAGAAAACCCTTTTGCAATTATGGTTGCACAGCTGAAAACCTTTGTCCTGATTAAACAAGCAATAAAACTGGCTTTCTTTAGACTAGTTGAGTATCTGGAGCATCAGCATTCGTGGGTTCGATTACAGGCTCAAAATGGCCAGAAACAAAGTACTTTCTTCTGAAACTCGTCAGTCTATTCTTGTTCTGAGAAATGAAGACTTCCATGCGAGAAATTGCCAAGAAACTGAAGATCTTGTGCAACGCTGTGTACTACTCCCTTCACAGAACCTCGCAAACTGGCTGTAACCAGAATAGAAAGAGGAGTGGGAGGCCCCGGTGCACAACTGAGCAAGAGGACAAATATATTAGTGTCTAGTTTGAGAAACGGATGCCTCACAAGTCCTCAACTAGCAGCTTCATTAAATAGTATCCGCAAAACACCAGTTACTTTTAGATGTGCTTACAGCCGAGAAGCACCGTTCCCTGACGCACCCTTTTAGAGAGAGACCGAGAACAGTCTCCCACTCCTCACCCCAAACACAAGAGCCCATTTAATAGTGTGAAGCAGTTTACAACACCATGTTGGGCTGCATTCCAGATTTAAAAAAACACTGGGGTCTGTTCCTCTGCCCTAGATGATTAGATGTACTCTTACCTGCCATGTCGATGGCGAAGGGGCGGTCGGGCCTCCAGCCAGTGTACCAGCCCACCACTTTTCCCTTATCCACTATGGGGCGCTCGTACCTCCGCCCACTAACCAACCCCACCGGCCACACTGACACACCCCGCGTCGAACGCATCTAGAGAAACAGAGTGGGAGAGAGAGTTAGACACACAAACACACAGAAGCCCCATAGGCCACACAGACATGCACTTTGATCCGAAAACAGGAGCAATAGGATTCTTGGTGTGAATTAGCTCCAGGCCTTTCCAGCTCATTCATATCAGTGTAGATAGAGGATAGCAGACAAGGAGGCAGTTTTAGACTTTTGAGATGAACTGTCTGTGTCCATATGTAGAACCGCCGCAATCCCCAAATCAAGCTGTGAAGTAGATCAACAACCACATTTATTTGGTCAGGTGAAATATCTGACGAAATCTGATAAGGCAGAAATCATCATGGCTAGACTCCATGCTTCACTGGATCCTACACTAAATGAAATAGCAGAGTAGAGTAGGGCCCGGGTACATTTTCACCGTGAATTAATTTCAGACAGCCGGCAGCAGGGTAGAGCCAGACTGTTTGTGTGTACGTGTGTAAATTGCGTTTAGCCTTGGAGTGTGGAACACGTGTGTGTGTGGTGTGTGTGTATACAGTTACTATGTGTGTGTGTATATATGCTTGTGTGTGTGCATGCATTCATTTGTTTGTTTGACGGTGTGTTGTGTAACATTTCATACTTCATCTCCAGTATAGATTTCCATGGAGGAAGTCCATGGAGGAAGTCACTCCAAACATACAAGACAGTATTGGATTACAGAGCGACAATGTCGCCGTGTGATTCTTCACACAAACGGTCAAGCCAGGGCCTAGATCTTTCATGTCTCCTCTCTACCTCCCAGCTCTCAACAGAGTGATGGGAAGGCTCTCTCTCTCTCCCTTTCTCTCTCTCTCCCCCCCTTTACCCATGCACACGGCTTAGATGTCTTCTCTTCAAATGCTGTACCCCTTGAGCTTGTGCGACGCTAAAACCCTTCCCCACCTTTCTGTTTCCTCCAGGTTTTTTTTTCTCCAAAGGCTACTGGTCGAGTCTATCAAAACAGAGATGAAAAGAGAGTGAATGTCCGCTCACTCACTGTTTACTGTTCCCGTGTGTGATCTTCCATTTAGCCTTATGGTACAGCATCGTTTCCAGCCTTAATGGTCTTTGATGGGGTTTTAACCGGAGTAGCCTGATGAAGACTGTTGTGGAGGAATCAAATAGATGACACTGGGTAGCAGCATAAAATGAGTCAACATTAATTTGGTTCTAATTATGTTTCGTCCAGATCCTGACCCTTGTTTGGACATGCATAATTCCTCAAATGAATGGAGACTTAGGGATGGAGCAGTTGTTTAAAAGACATCCTTGAATATGCTTCCAATGTATTCTTAATTACAAAGTACCCCCATAGTACTCATATAGTCCTACCCACTACACACTCCAAGATCGGAGATGATTTCTATCCGATCACACACAGATCAGTGATTTTTTTTAAAGGAAGGGAGGAAAGAAGGACAAATGTTCAATTGGACCAGGGCCTCAGAGAAAAAGCAAAGGCAGACCTGGGAACTGTAAAGATTGATTTAAAGCTCCAGCCTCTGCAGGCATGGACCCAGACTGTCAAAACCAACATCAACTGTATAATACCTGTGCTAGAGAAATAGTCAATACCCTTCAGAAAGAATTCACTCTGCAGAGAATTCTAGCTCTAAAAATAGACCAAAAAAGAATTGCTTTGTGACCTATAACCTCTACTGGCTCTATGCTGGCATTTTGGGACATCGAGGAAACCAGATCCCATTATTGACATACATTGGATTTTGACACAGTAGATGGGTTCCTGGTCTCTATCTGAAATGGAGGTATACTTTCCACATGGCGGCATTGTCTGACTGAGTGGTACAGAATAAAGTCATACCTTAAAGGATAATCAAATCAAATCACATTTTATTGGTCATATACACATATTTAGCAATGTTATTGCGGGTGTAGTGAAATGCTTGTGTTTCTAGCTCCAACAGTGCAGTAGTATCTAACAATTCACAACAATACACACAAATCTACAAGTAAAATAATGGAATTAAGAAATATATACACTTTAGGACAAGCAATGTCAGAGTGGCATTGACTAGAATACAGTAAAATACAGTATGTACAATTATTAAAGTGGCCAGTGTTCCATTATTAAAGTGGCCAGTGATTCCATGTCTATGTATATAGGGCAGCAGCCTCTAAGGTGCAGGGTTAGGTAACCAAGTGGTAGCCAGCTAGTGACTAAGTTCATGGCAGGATACTGGGTGGAGGCCGGCTAGTGATGGCTATTTAACAGTCTGATGGCCTTGAGATAGAAGCTCTTTTTCATTACCTAGGTCCCAGCTTTGATGCACCTGTACTGACCTCGCCTTCTGGATGATAGCGGGGTAAACAGGCTGTGGCTCGGGGGGTTGATGTCTTTGATGGCCTTCCTGTGACATCGGGTGCTGTAGGTGTCCTGGAGGGCAGGCAGTGTGTCCCCGGTGATGCATTGGGCAGACCGCACCACCCTCTGGAGAGCCCTGCGGTTGCGGACTGTGCAGTTGCTGTACCGGGCATTGATACAGACTGACAGGACAGCTCTCAGTGGTGCATCTGTAAAACTTTGTGAGGGTCTTAGGGGCAAAGACTCATTTATTCAGCCTCCTGAGGTTGAAGAGGCGCTATTGCGCCTTCTCTACCACACTGTCTGTGCGGGTGGACCATTTCAGATTGTCAGTGATGTGTACGCCGAGGAACTTTTCACCTTCTCCACTGGGGTCCCATTGATGTGGATGGGGGCGTGCTTCCTCTACTGTCTCCTGAAGTCTACGATCAGCTCCTTAGTTGTGTTGACATTGAGGGAGAGGTTATTTTCCTGGCACCACTCTGCCAGGGCCCTTACCTCCTTCCTGTAGGCTGTCTCATCCTTTTTGGTAATCAGGCCTACTACTGTTGTGTCATCTGCAAACTTGATGATTGAGTGAGTACAGGAGGGGGCTGAGCACACACCCTTGTGGGGCCCCTGTGTTGAGGGTCAGCATAGTGGAGGTGTTGTTTCCTACCTTCACCATTTGGGGGCGGCCCATCAGGAAGTCCAGGACCCAGTTGCACAGGGCGGGGTTCAGACCCAGGGCCCCGAGCTTAATGATGAGCTTGGAGGGTACTATGGTGTTGAAGGCTGAGCTGTAGTCAATTAACTGCATTCTTACATAGGTATTCCTCTTGTCCAGATGGGAAAGGGCAGTGTGCAGTGTGATGTCAATTACATCGTCTGTGGATTTCGGATGTGAACTTTTGACCAGGGGAATAGGAGAATACGTCAGGTTACCATTTAAGATGTCATTTGAGCTGCAACATAGTCAGTGAATGTCTAGGCTGCTTTTAGGCTGCTTTTGTTTACTCCATATTAACGGAGGTGATATGTAAATTGTATGCATATACAATGGGAGTTTTAATGATACAGTATAAATCCATTATAAATGTGTTTCTCTCCCAGAGAATAAGCTGTCATTTAATTGTGTGCTCATACACTCTTTCCTTGGTGCGATTTTAATCAATCCTTCTCCATGTGTCATTAATATGCATAGCGGGGGCTATGAAAGAGAGAGAGGGAGAAAAAAATGATGAATTAAATTAGAGGAGAGAAAATGAGGAGGTTATGAAATGGTGATGCAATGATACATGGTGCGTGCGCGGGTTGGTGTAAGTGGTTGGGGGTGAGTTTGCTGTGTCTGAAAGAATGATGAAGTGTGTGTGTTTGTGTGTGGGTGTGTGTGTGTTTGTGCTCTAAGGGCATCGTTTCTATCTCCATCCTTCTAAGCAGCGGGGCGGGGGGTGGGTTCAGGGTTGGAGGGTAGACAATGCCAGCATTATGACAGACTCACGACTCACACTGCTCCTGAGGGTGGAGAAATAAATGAGGTGAGGGATGAGGAGGGAGAAATAGAGGAAGAGAGAGGGTAGTACATGAGAGGATGTGAGAGAAGAGAGAAGAGGGCACAAGGAAAGAGAGGAGAGAAGAGGACACGGGGAAAGAGAGAAGAGAGAAGAGGACACAGGGAAAGAGAGAAGAGAGAAGAGGACACAGGGAAAGAGAGAAGAGAGAAGAGGACACAGGGAAAGAGAGAAGAGAGAAGAGGACACAGGGAAAGAGAGAAGAGGACACAGGGAAAGAGAGAAGAGAGAAGAGGACACAGGGAAAGAGAGCAGAGAGAAGAGGACACAGGGAAAGAGAGCAGAGAGAAGAGGACACAGGGAAAGAGAGAAGAGAGAAGAGGACACAGGGAAAGAGAGGAGAGAGAAGAGGACACAGGGAAAGAGAGAAGAGAGAAGAGGACACAGGGAAAGAGAGCAGAGAGAAGAGGACACAGGGAAAGAGAGCAGAGAGAAGAGGACACAGGGAAAGAGAGAAGAGGACACAGGGAAAGAGAGAAGAGAGAAGAGGACACGGAAAGAGAGAAGAGTGGGAGAGGATGGAAAAGGAAAGTAGAGAGGAGATGAGAGAGGAACGGATCCAGAAATAAGGAAAAGAGAGTGGGAGAGTGGAGAGGAGACAGAGTGGGAGAATAGAAGGGGTGTGCCAGTGCAGTAATGAGTAACCAGAGCTAGTGGAAAATCAAGTGTCTGTTCTCACGCCCTGTTCTACGCTCTTCACCTCTCTCACACCTCCTCCTTCTTTCTCACCACCCTCTCTTCTTCACTACACTACCTTTTCTCTCTCCTTCCCCTTCCTTCTCCCCCTCCTCCTCTCCACCACCTACTAAGACACAGCCAATTTCTATCTGTGGGATTCTCTCCTTTCTGCTTCAGTTCCCAGACAGAAAAAAACCCCTCTAGTATGTAATTATGATAATTGCTCACATGGGTTTGATGGAATTGGATTTCAGATTTTGCTCTTCCTCTCTTTCTTGCGGTTCCTTTGTTCCCTTTCTAGAGGCCTACTGAACACTATGAAACCACGGCCATTGATTGAATTTGTCCTGGCAATCTGTCAGTGTAGTTCAAGTCCAAGTATGTAGACCTATCTTAAGTATGTAGACCTATTTTAAGTATGTTGGCCTATCTTCCACACCAATTAATAGTCTGCCTATTTAAGAACATAGTTTCTACCCTTGTTGAGGTGGAAGAGACAAAATTGTGTTCAATTCTTTTCTGTCACACCCTGATCTGTTTCACCTGTCTTTGTGATCTGTTTCACCTGTCTCTGTCTCCACCCCCCTCCAGGTGTCGCCATCTTCCCCATTATCCCCTGTGTATTTATACCTGTGTTCTCTGTTTGTCTGTTGCCAGTTTGTTTTGTCTCATCAAGCCTACCAGCATTTTCCCGTGCTCCTGTCTTTCTCTAGTTCCTGTTTTCTAGTTTTCACTGTTGTGACCATTCTTTCTGCCCTGACCCTGAGCCTGCCTGCCATTCTGTACCTTGTCACATCACCCTGGATTACTGACCTCTGCCCTCTCCCACCTGGACAAGAGGGGAAATAACTATGTGAGAATGCTGTTCATAGACTACAGCTCAGCGTTCAACACCGTAGTCCCCTCTGCTGGGGACCCTGGGACTGAACACCTCTCTCTGTAACTGGATCCTGGACTTCCTGACGGGCCGGCCCCAGGGGGTGAGGGTAGGCAACAACACCTCTGCCACGCTGACCCCCAACACGGGGGCCCCTCAAGGGTGTGCCTAGTCTCCTCCTGTACTCCCTGTTCAACCACGACTGCATGGCCATGCACGACTCAACACCATCATCAAGTTTGCTGATACAACAGTGGTAGGCCTGATCACCGACGCTGATGAGACAGCGTACAGGGAGGAGGTCAGAGACTTGGCAATGTGGTGCCAACACAGCAACCACTCCCACAACCTCAATAAGTCCAAGGAGCTGATCATGGACTACAGGAGAAAGAGGGGAGTGCACCCCCACCTCCCCCCATCCACATCGAGAGCTTCAAATTCTTTGGTGTCTACATCACTAAGGACATAACACAGTCCACACGCACCTACAGAGTCGTGAAGAGGGCATAACAGTGCCGCTTCCCCCTCAGGAGGCTGACAAGATTTGGTTCCTCAAAAAGTTCTACAGCTGCACCAACGAGAGCATTTTGACTGGCTGCATCACCGCTTATGGCAAATGCACCGCCCTCGACAGCAAAGCGCTACAGAGGGTGGTGTGGACAGCCCAGTACATCACTGGGGCTGAGCTGCCTGCCATCCAGGACCTCTATATCAGGCGGTGTCAGAGGAAGGACAACATAATTACCAAAGACTTTAGCCACCCAAGCCATAGACCAGGGATGAGTAACTCCAGTCTTTGGGGGCCTGATTGGTGTCACACTTTTGCCCCAGACCCAGCTAACACACCTGACTCCAATAATCAACTAACCATGATCTTCAGTTTAGAATGCAATTAGTTTAATCAGCTGTGTTAGATAGGGATGGGGAAAAGGTGTGAAACCAATCAGGCCCCCGAGGACTGGAGTTGCCCAGGCCTGCCGTAGAATGTTCAATCTGCTACCGTCCTGCAAACGATACCGGAGCATCAGCTCTCTGACCAACAGGCTCAGAGACAGCTTCTATGCCAAAACTATAAGACTGCTACATAGCCATCAGACTGTAAAATAGTTAAATAATGGTTATCTGGACTATCTGCACTGATCTTATCTTGCACTGGTTCTATGCACACTCACAAGACTATATACACACACTATATACACACACTACACAAACACTCTCACACAAAACCCACACATATTCACATACACTACATACTGTACGCACACACACGCATGCCAACAACACACACACACACACACACACACACACACACACACACACACACACACACACACACACACACACACACACACACACACACACACACACACACACACACACACACACGCATACATACACACACACACTTACCAACGCAACAAAATTACACATACACACTTCTACACTCATCATATGCTGCTGCTAATTTCTTTGAATTTTTTTCTTCTCCAAAATGGTTCTTCGGCTGTCCCCATAAGAGAACCATTTATAGTTCCAGGTAGAACCCTTTTTGGCTCCAGGTAAAACCCTTTTGGGTTCCATGTAGAACCCTCTGTAGAAAGGTTTCTACATGGTTTCTACATTCTACCTGCAACCAAGAAAAGGTTCTTCAAAGGGTTTTCCAATGGTGACAGGCGAAGAACCCTTTTAGGTTCTAGATACAGTAGCACCTATTTTTCTAAGAGTGTACGCTGTTCTTTATTTTACTCTTATTATTCTCTATTCTTATGACTAGTCATGTTACCCTGTCTTCATGTACATATCTACCTCAAGTACCTCGTGCCCCTGCACATTGATCTGGGACTGGTACTCCCTGTATATAGCTCCATTCTTGTGTATTTTAGTCCTCATGTTACTATGTGTATTTTTGAACTCTGCATCGTTGGGAAGGGCTCGTGAGCAAACATTTCATGGTTAAGTCTACACCCGTTGTATTAGGCACATGTGATTTGAGGACTATAGGCCTGCATTTCCTTCAAGCCTTTGACTGAACAGCTTTATTCGACAAGCTGTCTGGTTGCAGTAATTTTAAGTCAGACCGATGCACATTTCTGACTGACGGACTGGCTATGCTTACCCAAACACTTGGGAGCCATTCAGTATTGGCCACGGTGCTGCAGTTACGCTGTTACCACTAGCTCACGACTTCTCACTGCCCTGGAACAAAATGCAAACTCCCCCAGAGGCTATGATAGCTCACAGGGCATTAATGTGAAATATGCACGGTTCTGTTTGCTGACACTCCATTCCGAGGCAGCAAAGCTGGTGGAATGTCTGGCACACATAATGAATTGTGCCGAGCCATGACCTGTTAATGCTTGATAACAGAGAAAACATCCAATAATTCTTTCTTTATGCAAAGCATTTCCAGCTGGTTTCCTCTCAAACTCAGACATAAGCGACCATTAGAAATTTGCTGGTAGTTGACTTTAAAAAAAGATGTACCTCAACGTAAAAACTATTTTCACATGACCCTCCCCTTGTACTGTAAAATAAAATTGCACACCCTCCCCCCTCGTTAAATTGACTCTAAATAATAATGACGACCACAAATAAAAATAACTGTTGCGACCCTGTGTTTATAAACATGGATATTGACTTTGCCACTTCAGCATGCATTTGTGGCACAGTCGATGCCAGGCAGGGCTACGGGCCAGAAGGCAGAGGGTTCGCCTACTACCACAGACGAGCTTACTCACTCTGCCTGTTTCATTACACAGCAATCAGAGCTGGCTGCACACAATGATCAGCTAGGGGGAAATCAGATTTCTATATTTTGATACTATATTTATAATTATATATAATATATGCAAATAGTTATCCAACAACAGGATTCTGTACCAATGCACCACACAACCAGTAAGTAAAGCTTTTACCGGCTTCGGGCACTTCAATATCATGGTTTGCATTTTCAACATCACAATAAAACAGACTATGTATATCTTGACACACAGAAAATATATCCCTCCTTACCTTGCAGGTCTAGCCAGTATTGAAGGCTTGTCTTCACAATTTCCGAATATTATTCAACTTTTTTGGTGTTTTGTAACAGATGTCTCTTTCCATTCATCAAATGGCTGCTGCACAGTTTGGATGCTGGAATTAAATTTGGGACGAATGTGCACAGATAGCCTACAGGACATTTGAAGTAGCCTAATCAAATTAAAACATTGTGACAGGTTGTGTTTATGGAGTGTACACGGTTCTTTATTTTAGTCTAATTATTATCTATCCTTATGCCTAGTCACTTTACCCTGCCTTCATGTACATACAGTGGGGCAAAAAAGTATTTAGTCAGCCACCAATTGTGCAAGTTCTCCCACTTAAAAAGATGAGAGAGGCCTGTAATTTTCATCATAGGTACACTTCAACTATGACAGAAAAATTCAAAAAATCCAGAAATTCACATTGTAGAATTTTTTATGAATTTTGCAAATGATGGTGGAAAATAAGTATTTGGTCACCTACAAACAAGCAAGATTTCTGGCTCTCACAGACCTGGCTCCTCTGTCCTCCACTCGTTACCTGTATTAATGGCACCTGTTTGATCTTGTTATCAGTATAAAATACACCTGTCCACAACCTCAAACAGTCACACTCCAAACTCCACTATGGCCAAGACCAAAGAGCTGTCAAAGGACACCAGAAACAAAATTGTAGACCTGCACCAGGCTGGGAAGACTGAATCTGCAATAGGTAAGCAGCTTGGTTTGAAGAAATCAACTGTGGGAGCAATTATTAGGAAATGGAAGACATACAAGACCACTGATAATCTCCCTCGATCTGGGGCTCCAAGCGAGATCTCACTCCGTGGGGTCAAAATGATCACAAGAACGGTGAGCAAAAATCCCAGAACCACACGTGGGGACCTAGTGAATGACCTGCAGAGAGCTGGGACCAAAGTAACAAAGCCTACCATCAGTAACACACTACGCCGCCAGGGACTCAAATCCTGCAGTGCTAGACGTGTCCCCCTGCTTAAGCCAGTACATGTCCAGGCCCGTCTGAAGTTTGCTAGAGAGCATTTGGATGATCCGGAAGAAGATTGGGAGAATGTCATATGGTCAGATGAAACCAAAATATAACTTTTTGGTAAAAACTCAACTTGTCGTGTTTGGAGGACAAAGAATGCTAAGTTGCATCCAAAGAACACCATACCTACTGTGAAGCATGGGGGTGGAAACATCATGCTTTGGGGCTGTTTGTCTGCAAAGGGACCAGGACGACTGATCTGTGTAAAGGAAAGAATGAATGGGGCCATGTATCGTGAGATTTTGAGTGAAAACCTCCTTCCACCAGCAAGGGCATTGAAGATGAAACGTGGCTGGGTCTTTCAGCATGACAATGATCCCAAACACACCGCCCGGGCAACGAAGGGAGTGGCTTCGTAAGAAGCATTTCAAGGTCCAGGAGTGGCCTAGCCAGTCTCCAGATCTCAACCCCATAGAAAATCTTTGGAGGGAGTTGAAAGTCCGTGTTGCCCAGCAATAGCCTCAAAACATCACTGCTCTAGAGGAGATCTGCATGGAGGAATGGGCCAAAATACCAGCAACAGTGTGTGAAAACCTTGTGAAGACTTACAGAAAACGTTTGACCTCTGTCATTGCCAACAAAGGGTATATAACAAGGTATTGAGATAAACATTTGTTATTGACCAAATACTTATTTTCCACCATAATTTGCAAATAAATTCATTAAAAATCCTACAATGTGATTTTCTGGATTTTTTTTCTCATTTTGTCTGTCATAGTTGAAGTGTACCTATGATTAAAATTACAGGCCTCTCTCATCTTCTTAAGTGGGAGAACTTGCACAATTGGTGGCTGACTAAATATTTTTTTGCCCCACTGTATCTACCTCAAATAGAAGGCATATAAAGGTAATACAGTTAAATGACAAATATTTTGGCTATATTGAAGTATTAGGTTCTAGGTGCGTGAGGAAGTGAGGAATAACTGGGCCTGCTGAGAGCAAATGTGGCCACGTTATTATAGGACGACTTGGGAGAATGATGGTCTGCAACAGACAGAGCATCTCATTATCAGAAGTTAAAATACAGCCAGATTGGCCTGCTACTGTCCCTTTCTAGACCTTATAAACTGTTGAAAATAGACCCACAACTGATCCAAATGGAATGAAACATTCAAATCACAGGGCTTTTGCACCATTATTCAAAGGACATTTTCACTGCGGTTTCCAGCCTAGAGTAGAATGCTGTACCCACTTGAAAACAGTTATTCATTGCATTGTGGTGTTGTAGGCTAATCTAGGTAGGATAATTGTTTTGTCCCTAAACAAGATCAATAGGGGAGCTTTTTGAGCTGCGTGTCTCACTGTTCTTTCATGCGCAATGACACACCTGGCCTCTCAGCTGCCTATCAGCTATTCCTACTTGTTCTTGTGGATTCATATTGAAAATTGATGCACCTTTGAATAAATGTTTATGTGTTATATGATTCCTAGTTAGCATATTTCAGGTCCGGACAAATGATCCACCCACTACTACTGTCACTATGAATGGTGGATAGAGGGCAGGATAGACAGACTGGTAGACTATTGACCTGTGGTATAGTAATAGTTAACGTGCAGAAAAGCATAGTGCATATGGGAAGTACAAAAACCCATTGATATAGGGGAGGCACATGCAAGCAGATGAGAAAATTTGGATATATGGAAGAAATTATAAAGTAAAACCTGCGAAAGAGAAAACGTAAACTAGGGAAAAAAATGAACTACCCTCCCCTGTGCCCAATAAAAATATATATCACGCAAAAAAAGATAGACAACCCTCCCCTATCCCCCCCCCCCAGTATATTTCGAACTGTCCCTAACACAAGAGAGAGAAACAACAAATCAAATAGCTACTCTAAAATCAGTAAGGCTAGTGACACCACTCACTCACTAAGTCACAGTAATTAAATGGTGGTGTTATTAATTATGTAAGGGATAATCAATGAGGGCTAGGCATTCTAATATTTTCCAGAGAACACACAGAGCCCCGAGCTGATTATCATGGCTATAATTTAACACATTTAACACAAGAAATGTGTTCATTTGCTGGTAGAAATGTGTTCAACATCCACTGAAGTAGCTAACAAGTTAACTAGATAGCTACAGTAGTTGACGTGGTAACCAAACAAACACACTTGCTAGTTTAGCTAGCCAAACCATCAGTCCTAGCATGCTTTTATGAAAATTGAATTCAACAATACCAATACTGTTTTCAATTCGACTTTTGCTTTCAAAAGCATCTCAAACATAAAAATTAACTATAGCCATTGAATTCTACCGTGCAAATATACTGTGCTTCATTTAAGCAATAAGGCCAATGGGGTGTGTTATATGCCTTTATAAACTGGCTGGTTCAAGCCCTGAATGCTGATTGGCCGACAGGCATGGTATATCAGACCGTATACCGCAGGTATGACAAAACATTGATTTGTACTGCTCTAATTCCGTTGGTAACCAGTTAATACTGTAATAGCAATTGGGTCGTGCCTAAGAACAACATTTAGCCGTGGTATATTGGCCATATACAGTACCACACCCCCTCGTGCCTTATTGCTTAAATATACCATTGCTACGGGCATTTCTTATGCACAACGCAACGCCCTTAGCATTGATATATTAGCAATATAATACAAACACCCAAGGTGCCTTATTATAAACTGGTTAGCAACGTAATTAGAGCAGTAAAAAGAAGGGCATTCTAGAGCGTGCATTATTTCCCTTTATAAACTTGGTGGTTCAAGTCTTGATTGCTGATTGGCTGAAAGTTGTAGTATAACCAGTGCGTCATGCCTAAGAACAACCTTTAGCCGTGGTATATTGTCCATATATCACACCCCCTCAGGCCTTATTGATGAAATATACTAGGCTCTTCATAATGTTAACCTTTGCTCATTGACTCTACAAATCCAGTTACGATGTGGTCTAGCTTGATATTGTTTATTTTGGATACAAAACTGCTTCATGAGAAAATAAATAGCCTTGCTTTGACAGCTACACTAACTGTGAAATGCTAAAATAAACAACATGACAGGTTTGACAGGTTATTACCACAATATGACAGGTCATTAATGCTCTATGACAGACTATTACTATGGAGGTGAGTTCTGTAATGACCTGGACAAGGTGGAGAGAGCAGGCTGACTATCAGCCTATAAAAATACAGATTTTTACACAGGCCTATCTTTGGAGCTGCAGATAGCAGGGTCGGCCCCAGGCATAACCGACATAAGCGGTCGCTTAGGGCCCCTGGCCGCTTGGGAGCCCCTGACCAAATGTTTTAAAATAAATAACAATCATTTACATATATACAGTGCATTCAGAATGTATTCAGATCCCTTGACTTTTTCCAAATTTTGTTACGTTACAGCCTTATTCTAAAATGTATTAAATTATATGTTTTTCTCATCAATTTACACAAAATACCCAATAATGACTAAGAAAAAACAGGTTTTTACATTCGTTTTTGCAAATGTATAAAAAGAACAGAAAAAAATATCATATTTACATAAGTATTCAGACCCTTTGTTATATTGAGCTTTCCACTGATCCTCCTTGAAAGGTTTCTACAACTTGATTGGAGTCCACCTGTGGTAAATTCAATTGATTGGACATGATTTGGAAAGGCACACACACTGTCTATATGAAGTCCGTGTCACGTTCTGACCTTAGTTCTTTTGTTATGTCTTTGTTTTAAGTATGGTCAGGGCGTGAGTTGGGTGGGTTGTCTATGTTCTTTTTTCTATGATTTGGGATTTCTGTGTTTGGCCTGGTATGGTTCTCAATCAGAGGCAGCTGTCAATCGTTGTCCCTGATTGAGAACCATACTTAGGTAGCCTGGTTTCACTTTTGAGTTGTGGGTGCTTATTTTCTGTGTCAGTGTGTTCCACACGGAACTGTTTCGGTTGGTTATTTCACGTGTCGTTTATTGTTTTGTTTCAGTGTTCGCTTGTTTAATAAAGAGCATGAACACGTACCGCGCTGCGCATTGGTCTGACATTCCTTACTCCTCGTCAGAGGAGGACGAAGACAGCCCCTACAGTCCCACAGTTGACAGTGTATGTCAGAGCAGAAACCAGGCCATGAGGTCAAAGGATTTGTGCATAGAGCTCCGAGACATGACTGTGTCGAGGCACAGATCTGGGGAAGGGTACCAAAAAATATCTGCAGCATTGAAGGTCCCCAAGAACACAGTGGCCTCCATCATTCTTAAATGGAAGAAGTTTGGAACCGTCAAGACTTTTCATACAGCTCGCCGCCTGGCGAAACTGAGCAATCGAAGGAGAAGGGTCTTGGTGAGAGAGGTGACCAAGGACCCAATTGTCACTCTGACAGAGCTCAAGAGTTCATCTGTGGAGATGGGAGAACCTTCCAGAAGTACAAACAATCTCTGCAGCACTCCACCAATCAGGCCTTTACGGTAGAGTGGCCAGACGGAAGCCACTACTCAGTAAAAGGCACATGACAGCCCAAGTGGAATTTGCTAAGAGGCACCTAAAAGACTCTCAGACCATGAGAAACAAGATTCTCTGGTCTCATGACATCAAGATTTAACTCTTTGGCCTGAATGCAAAGCATCACTTCTGGAGGCAACCTGGCACCATACCCGTGGTGAAGCATGGTGGTGGCAGCATCATGCTGTGGGGATGTTTTTCATCGGCAGGGACTGGGAGACTGGTCAGGATCGATGGAAAGATGAGCAGAGCAAAGTACAGAGAGATCCTTGATGAAAACCTGCTACAGAGTGCTCAGGACCTCAGACTGGGGTGAAGGTTCACCTTCCACCACAAAACGTATTAATGCCAACATAACATATAAAACAGGCCCCCAAAATAATATATATTTATTTATGCCGTTTTTTCTCTTGTTAGGTAGACTTTGTCATTAGGCAAAGATTTAGGATCATCTCCACAAATCATAAAGGGTATTACAACGGTGTCTAGGGGCGACTTCATACTGGAGAAATCAGCACTCCTACTCTGAGATGCTTGCTTGATACATACGGACCCTGATTCTCCGTTCAACTGGTGGCATGGCAGGGGGTTAGAATACATTTAGAGATTGTTTGAGGTGGCCTTGTGTGAATCACATCATATCTGAAGTTGTCGCTGGTTGATAAGGGTACAATGCTCCTCTTTCCCTTTCCCCCCCAGCCCACACACACACACACACACACACACACACAACGCAAAACCCATGTGCTTCTTATCTCCGGAGCAAACAATGAGAGACGAGCCCCTGCTGTCAATCAGGTTATTTCAACAGGAAATTATATTGAAGATTACACAGCCACAGAGACGACTCGCTCCAAACAAGTGATATGCAAATCAAATCAAATCAAATTGTATTTGTCCCATGCGCCGAATAAAACAGATGTAGACCTTACTGTGAAATGCTTACTTACAAGCCCTTAACCAACAATGCAGTTCAAGAAATAGAGTTAAGAAAATGTTTACTAAATAAACTAAAGTAAAAAATGGAATAAAAAGTAACACAATAAAATAACAACAACTAGGCTATCTATCTGTATAGGGGTACCGGTACCGAGTCAATGTGCAGGGGTATAGGTTAGTCGAGGTAAATAACAACAACTAGGCTATCTATACAGGGGGTACCGGTACAGAGTCAATGTGCAAGGGTATAGGTTAGTCGCGGTAAATAACAACAACTAGGCTATCTATCTATACAGGGGGTACCGGTACCGAGTCAATGTGCAGGGGTATAGGTTAGTCGAGGTAAATAACAACAACTAGGCTATCTATCTATACAGGGGGTACCGGTACCGAGTCAATGTGCAGGGGTATAGGTTAGTCGAGGTAAATAACAACAACTAGGCTATCTATCTGTATAGGGGGTACCGGTACCGAGTCAATGTGCAGGGGTATAGGTTAGTCGAGGTAAATAACAACAACTAGGCTATCTATACAGGGGGTACCGGTACCGAGTCAATGTGCAGGGGTATAGGTTAGTCGAGGTAAATAACAACAACTAGGCTATGTACAGGGGGTACCGGTACCGAGTCAATGTGCAGTGGTATAGGTTAGTCGAGGTAAATAACAACAACTAGGCTATGTACAGGGGGTACCGGTACCGAGTCAATGTGCAGTGGTATAGGTTAGTCGAGGTCATTTGTAAATGTAGGTGGGGGTAAAGTGACTATGCATAGATAATAAACAGCGAGTAGTGGGCAGTGTAAAAACAAATGTAAATAGCCCAGGTGGCCATTTGATTAATTGTTCAGCAGTCTCATGGCTTGGGGGTAGAAGCTGTTAAGGAGCCTTTTGGACCTAGGCTTGATGCTCCAGTACCGCTTGCCGTTTGGTAGCAGAGAGAACAGTCTACGACTTGAGTGACTGGAGGCTTTGACAATTTTTTCGGGCCTTCCTCTGACACCACCTGGTATATAGGTCCTGGATGGCAGGAAGCTTGGCACCAATCTTTTCAGTCTCCTGAGAATAGGTTTTGTCGTGCCCTCTTCACGACTGTCTTGGTGTGCTTGGACCATGTTAGTTTGTTGGTGATGTGAACACCAAGGAACTTGAAATGTGAAATGTACTTTGTAAGTGCAGGTTCTTGTTCCCTCCAGAATCAGTACTGGAACTAAAGCCTGCACAGAGAGTCGGCCCTTCAGGATATCCCAGCCTCATTTCCATATCGGGTGTCTGAATGCACACATATGCTATCTGATTACCCCTATATTAGATTAGCAAACTGATAAGGGACAGTTTGAAGTGTACTGGGGGGGGGGGGGGGTCAAAATATGGGTGGGCTGTCAAACTTTTGTTTTTGCTTTGAGGAGGGATATGTTGTTTTTAATGGTCACAGGGGAAAGCAGTTTGTTTTTCCCCTGGTTTACATTCCCCTTTTTGCAGGTTTTACTTTATAATTTCTTCCATATATCCACATTTTCTCATCTGCTTGCATGTGCCTCCCCTATCTAGGTGTTTTGGTACTTCCCTTATGCACTATGCTTTTCTGTGCTTGCTATACCACAGGTCAATATAGTCTACAAGTATATCCTGACCTCCGTCCATAGTGACAATCGTGGTTTGTGCAGATCTCCAAGTGCTTAACTAGCAACCATACCACACACAAAATCATTCAAATCTGCACCAATTTCAATATAAATCCATGAGAAAATAGAAGAATAAGTGATGGGCAGCAGAGAGGTCAGATGTGTCATTGCATGTGTCACTGATTTCAATAGTTTGTGTTAACTAGAAATTATACCACACATAAAAAATAAAAAACATTAAGAATGTTTTAATAATAATGATCTCGGAGACGTGATGCAAAATGATCCAAAAGTAATGTCCCAACAAAAGGTTACCCCTCCTGAATAACGCAAAAGTTAAATGTAAACGTCAGTTCATGAGAAAAGAGAGTGCAGGAGACAGTGAACGAGCTAATAAGACGAGCAGCAGACAGCTTTGTGGCAGCGGCCGCGGCATAATCAAACAGAGGTGGACAGCGAATGGTGCTGAAAGTCATTTGAGTAGGCCTAATTCATTTCAACAATTGCCTTCACTAACAACAAGAGGGCTCTGTTGAAGCCTATTTCTTCCTATTTAAGAAATGTGAGGCAGGCCTACCGGTTTGACAAACACAATTATGCTATCCACAGATTCAGTCGGTAGCCAAATCCACCAATAGGCCTACTGTCACCATGCACTCCTTAAATATCTCTGTGTATGTGAAAGGTTTGGTTAAAACCAGGTCTTTGAATTAAGGTGGTAGACTATGTGAGGGTTAGCGACATCTATATGACTGGTGAGGGAATGCCATGCCCTTTGTTAAAGAAAGCTGGGCAAAAAGGATAGCCTACCTATTGTTAGCTTTATATTTAGAAAATAAGTAAAAAGGACCCTAGTTACATAGAGCGCTCTATAATGATGCTGGGCTATGTGATGCCTTGTGCTAGAAACATGCTGCAACATCCACCGTTGTTTAGATTGCTTATGTTTATAAGAACTGAGGTCGGCCGTTCGAATACTTTTCGTTGAACTTTACTCAGAAGGATCCTGGCATTACCCAGTGCACATGGCATATCACTCCCACCGCCCGGCTACTGTGGAACTGGAATCCCACAGTACGAATACACGGACTGGACTATGGCATAATGTTCACGACATCACACATGCCTTATGCTAGAAACAATACCCGTGAAAGCTGCGACTCCGAAGCATGTGGTGATATAGCTGCTTCATCTCCATGCCATTTTGAGGCTGAGCCACGCGCTTCTATATTCCAGGAGACAAAAAAACGACTGTTATTATGTCTGTATCAGCTATTCACTTTCTGAAAAGAGAATATGTTTAAACCCAGGCAGCTTTTAGGGAAGCACTTGTTGTCTTCTGTTGTTGGGTTCGGCATAATTAAGCAATGGACAAGTAGCCAGCAGTTGAACCTTCCATTGTTCTGCGTTGGGTCGGTTCTCTGGGTGGAAAGGTAACTTTTGAAAGTGTTGGCACTGGAGAAATATGGTCAGAATGCATATTTCTGTGTCCATTCTTCCCTGAAAGTCCTATTTTCATTATCCACCTTTGTGTTGAGGCTTTGAGAGCTACATTTTCTCTTGATTGCAAGCTGATTTTCTGCAATCAATGCACAGAGAAATTGACATAATAAAACGAATTTAATAGAACCATTGTTCATTTTATCCGTGTAATCAGATCGAAATGATGATGTTATTGTCATTGATTATATACTAACCAGATGTGTTCAAATCTTGTTCAATTTGTAGTGAGGGCCTGTATGGATTGGGCTGCTATCATGCTAATTATGTTTTGGTCCGCCAACTATTAGCTCAGAAAAGAATTGGCCCTAGACCAAACCTAGTTGCTGACCAGGGACCCAGAACCTACCTAATGCTTCAATATAGCCTTAACATTTGCCATTTCACTTTTCAAATGTATTACCTTTGATTTATGGCAGAAACACAATCAGCCTGATTAGGTAGGCTACTTCACAAGTCTCCTGTATACTACCTGCACACTTTCATCCACTCTAACATAACTCCAGCATTCAAACTGCCCATGGCCATTTGATGAATGGAAAGAGACATCTGTTACAAAACACCAGACTGTTTAATGAAGTTCAGAGATTGTAAAGCTAAGCCATTGATACTGAGTAGGGAGGGATGTATTATTATTCTTCTTGTTATTGACATACTCTATTTGATTGTGGTGTTGAAAACGCAAACCATGATGAAGCACTAGAGGTGTGAAGCATATGCAGTTTTCCGTTGCTCATTGATCATGGGTGGTGAATGGGCACAGAAAATGGGTGGAGGCAAAATTCGTTGCATATACAGTATTTTATATAATGATGATCGGATTTCCCCCTAGCTGATCATTGTCTGCAGCCCGCTCTGATCATAGTGTAATGAGATAAGAACAGAGCTGGTGGTCCATGGTGGTCGGCGAACCATTGAACCTTCTATTCAGTAGCCCTGCATGGCATCTACTGTGCTACAAAACCATGCTGAAGTGGTAGATATTCACGTTTATAAATACCGTGTTGCTACAATTATAGTTATTTGTGGTGGTAATCATTTTTTTGCGGATTTTTGAGTAAATGTCGAACTGTCCCTAAGCTTTGGTCTGTTGATAATGTCATGCTATGGGCCTGTCGTATATTTATTATTACCTCTTCAAACAGTTCCAGACTGTATGTGTTGTCATCATCCGCGAAGAATACTATCCCCACGTCCTTGATGGAGCGATGTGACCGCAGCCACGAGAGAGCCGTGTTCCTCTGCTCAGTAGCACGGGGCATCCCGGTACGTTTGAACCGGCGGGGCGTAAAGATGTTCAGGTGTGTGTACTGCATCCCCGAGCGGGCGAGAAAGCGCACCACCAGCTCCGTGCGCACAGTCGAGTCCTCCACTACTATCCAGTGGAAGCGAGGAACCTGGCGGAAGGTGTTAGCGAGCCGGGTAAGTTCAGCTTTCTGGACTGGCCGGTTGTAGGTCGGGGTGATGGCGTAGATTGCCGGGAGAGCGGAGCGGTTGGCCCGGGGTGGGCTGGTTCTGTCTTGCCTATGTGCGCCCCCTCCGCGGCCCAGGGCTGGACTTCGGACGGACGTCCTTGTGTCAATATGGATCATGATGATGACGATGAGGACCCAGGGCAGGAGGATGAAGAAGCGGCTGTAGAAGAGCGATTTCATCTTGCCTAAGTTAGGGGATAAACATCTGAGCTGTGCACTCACTTTACCTCACTTCATCACACCCAAGCATTATACGAACGTTCGGCGACAATTTGCACTCTCCAAAATAATTTTAATGACCACATACGACCATTATTTTGACATGAGGACTTTGTTTCTTGTTATCTCCAATAAACTGTCATAAATCTCCAAATTCATCCCCTTTAGAGTTATGTAAACATAGTCACGTCCGCGTCCGGTCGGGACCGTTTGATGAGTCTCCTCCCGGATAAAAGTGGAGATGATCATATCCCTCGAACAACAGAGCGACGAAACGAACCCCTTAAAAACAACAGGTAATCCCTCTTAACATGCCTTCAGCCCACAGCCTTTCCGATAAACCACAAATAGCTTTTGAAACAGACCAAAAAGCAGACCTATCCACTGGTCTCTACTCCCGTAGTGTCCGAGAGAAAGGGTATCATTCCCGGGGTTGGATGCTGGTTGAGTCGGTGTCTAGCGAGCAGTGGTGAGAAGCAGGTGCAGGAGCTTCAGTGCAGAGAGATGATAAATTGCGATGTGGAGAGAAAGGGGACGGGGAAGACTGGAATGGACGAAGAGAGAAAGAGAGTGGTGGAAAACGGGAGGAAAAAGAGGGATACTTTGTCATACTGCTAGAGGAACACGTCAGTGTCCGCTGAGGATGGAGATGAACTCACCCTAACGAGAGAGAGAGAGAGAGAGAGTTGGGGAGATAGATACAGAGAGAGAGGGCGCGCGCGCGAGAGAGAGAGTGAGAGAGAGACAGAGAGAGAGAGAGAGAGAGAGAGAGAGAGAGATGAAGAGACGTTTGCTTTGGTTCTAAATTATTTTCGGGACTTTGAATTTGAATTGCAGGTTGTCCTCACCAGACCAATTGAGCAAACACTACAATTAAAATAGATAGAGAAATATATATGGTAGCTAGGTAAACCAGTAGCCTATAGCAGGAAACGTATAGGCCTATAGACTCTGTCTCAGATTGTGGATTAGTTGCAGGCAAATAGGCTTCAAGTTTGATGGCATACCTGTTCATCATTACATGGTTTTGGGCATCACAGAGATTAGCCTAGGTTACACATTCTCTGACAGCGATGTTGATTTTCTGGAGTTTTTATACCATATCAGGTAGCCTATTTGTTTAAATGCAATGCATTGCTTGTGCTTAGAAAATATTGAACACGGTGTTGCTTTGTTCTTCCATAAGGAACTATCTTATGGCTCCTTATCTCGTGTAACAGTCTATATTGATCTGTAGCTTCTGTTCTTCCAGACTCTGGTATTTCATCAATACAGCTGAAAAACAGAGTCTGATTTGCATTTCATTATTGTCAATTGGCCAAACCGATTAAATCTATGCCGGTACATAAATATGGAGTGCATTTTTCAATGTCAGCATAAAGTGAAATCTCCACTTTGAGTTATGACTAGTCTATTACTTACACCTTCCCGATAGGCTCTGTGGCATCAGCATGTACCAGTCAATCAACTGCCAGACTGTCTTTTCAGTGCCCCAGTTCCATCAGAGAATCCATTCCTACTGGGTATTGACATGTGACAGCGCTCTTTGCTACTGGGAATTACATGATGAAGGATCAAATGAGAAATAAATGGCTCACTATCAGTTTTGGTGGTGGAAATCAGAGCTGGGTTCTGTTGTGTTGTTTGGGCCCTAGGGATTGGCTATTATCTGACATCATGTCACATGCCACAGGAGCTGGTCTGAGTAAAAGAGACAAGGGAGTGAGACACAGAGTGATGTGGTTGCTAGAGGCAACAATACAGTGTATAGCCTACCTCTTCTGTCTAGTGAGGCCTCAATAATAGTGTGTGTGTGTGTGTGTGTGTGTGTGTGTGTGTGTGTGTGTGTGTGTGTGTGTGTGTGTGTGTGTGTGTGTGTGTGTGTGTGTGTGTGTGTGTGTGAGAGAGAGAGAGAGAGAGACAGTGAAGAACAATCACCGTTGTAAATACAACCTATATTTATGTTTATTTCTTTTCCCTTTTGTTCTATAACCATTTGCGCATCATTGCAACACTGTATATAGACATGATATGACATTCTTTGGAACTTTTGTGAGTGTAATATTTACTGTTAATTTTTTGTTTATTTCACTTTTACTTATGATCTATTTCACTTGCTTAGGCAATGTAAATATATGTTTCCAATGCCAATAAAGCCACTTAAATTAAAATTGAATGGAAATTGAGAGGTAGAGAGAGAGACATAGAGTGTGTGAGTGTGTATGTGAGTGTGTGTGTGTGTGTGTGTGTGTGTGTGTGTGACAGAGAGGGCGACATAACCCTGGGACTAGTCTACTCGTAATGCAGCAGAGAGAGTGACATAACCCTGGGGCTAGTCTACTCGTAATGCAGCAGAGAGAGTGACATAACCCTGGGACTAGTCTACTCATAATGCAGCAGAGAGATTGACATAACCCTGGGACTAGTCTACTCGTAATGCAGCAGAGAGAGTGACATAACCCTGGGACTAGTCTACTCGTAATGCAGCAGAGAGAGTGACATAACCCTGGGACTAGTCTACTCGTAATGCAGCAGAGAGAGTGACATAACCCTGGGACTAGTCTACTCGTAATGCAGCAGAGAGAGTGACATAACCCTGGGACTAGTCTACTCGTAATGCAGCAGAGAGAGTGACATAACCCTGGGGCTAGTCTACTCGTAATGCAGCAGAGAGAGTGACATAACCCTGGGACTAGTCTACTCATAATGCAGCAGAGAGAGTGACATAACCCTGGGACTAGTCTACTCGTAATGCAGCAGAGAGAGTGACATAACCCTGGGACTAGTCTACTCGTAATGCAGCAGAGAGAGTGACATAACCCTGGGGTTAGTCTACTCGTAATGCAGCAGAGAGAGTGACATAACCCTGGGACTAGTCTACTCGTAATGCAGCAGAGAGAGTGACATAACCCTGGGACTAGTCTACTCGTAATGCAGCAGAGAGAGTGACATAACCCTGGGACTAGTCTACTCATAATGCAGCAGAGAGAGTGACATAACCCTGGGACTAGTCTACTCGTAATGCAGCAGAGAGATTGACATAACCCTGGGACTAGTCTACTCGTAATGCAGCAGAGAGAGTGACATAACCCTGGGACTAGTCTACTCGTAATGCAGCAGAGAGATTGACATAACCCTGGGGTTAGTCTACTCGTAATGCAGCAGAGAGAGTGACATAACCCTGGGGCTAGTCTACTCATAATGCAGCAGAGAGAGTGACATAACCCTGGGACTAGTCTACTCGTAATGCAGCAGAGAGAGTGACATAACCCTGGGACTAGTCTACTCGTAATGCAGCAGAGAGATTGACATAACCCTGGGGCTAGTCTACTCGTAATGCAGCAGAGAGATTGACATAACCCTGGGGCTAGTCTACTCTTAATGCAGCAGAGAGAGTGACATAACCCTGGGACTAGTCTACTCTTAATGCAGCAGAGAGAGTGACATAACCCTGGGACTAGTCTACTCGTAATGCAGCAGAGAGAGTGACATAACCCTGGGACTAGTCTACTCGTAATGCAGCAGAGAGATTGACATAAACCTGGGGTTAGTCTACTCGTAATGCAGCAGAGAGTGTGACATAACCCTGAGGCTAGTCTACTCGTAATGCAGCTGAGAGAGTGACATAACCCTGGGACTAGTCTACTCGTAATGCAGCAGAGAGAGTGACATAACCCTGGGGTTAGTCTACTCGTAATGCAGCAGAGAGACTGACATAACCCTGGGACTAGTCTACTCGTAATGCAGCAGAGAGATTGACATAACCCTGGGACTAGTCTACTCGTAATGCAGCAGAGAGAGTGACATAACCCTGGGACTAGTCTACTCGTAATGCAGCAGAGAGATTGACATAACCCTGGGACTAGTCTACTCGTAATGCAGCAGAGAGAGTGACATAACCCTGGGACTAGTCTACTCGTAATGCAGCAGAGAGATTGACATAACCCTGGGGCTAGTCTACTCGTAATGCAGCAGAGAGAGTGACATAACCCTGGGACTAGTCTACTCGTAATGCAGCAGAGAGAGTGACATAACCCTGGGACTAGTCTACTCGTAATGCAGCAGAGAGAGTGACATAACCCTGGGGCTAGTCTACTCGTAATGCAGCAGAGAGAGTGACATAACCCTGGGACTCGTCTACTCGTAATGCAGCAGAGAGAGTGACATAACCCTGGGGCTAGTCTACTCGTAATGCAGCAGAGAGAGTGACATAACCCTGGGACTAGTCTACTCGTAATGCAGCAGAGAGAGTGACATAACCCTGGGACTAGTCTACTCGTAATGCAGCAGAGAGAGTGACATAACCCTGGGACTAGTCTACTCGTAATGCAGCAGAGAGAGTGACAACCCTGGGGCTAGTCTACTCGTAATGCAGCAGAGAGAGTGACATAACCCTGGGACTCGTCTACTCGTAATGCAGCAGAGAGAGTGACATAACCCTGGGGCTAGTTTACTCGTAATGCAGCAGAGAGAGTGACATAACCCTGGGACTAGTCTACCCGTAATGCAGCAGAGAGAGTGACATAACCCTGGGACTAGTCTACTCGTAATGCAGCAGAGAGAGTGAAAGAGAAAGAAATACATGCAGAGAAATTGAGGGAAGGAGATGGATATTTACAGATGGACAGAAATATCCAGTTAGCCCCCAGACCAACAGAAGACTCCCACCATCCCACAGAAATATCCAGTTAGCTCCCAGACCAACAGAAGACTCCCACCATCCCACAGAAATATCCAGTTAGCTCCCAGACCAACAGAAGACTCCACCATCCCACAGAAATATCCAGTTAGCTCCCAGACCAACAGAAGACTCCCACCATCCCACAGAAATATCCAGTTAGCTCCCAGACCAACAGAAGACTCCCACCATCCCACAGAAATATCCAGTTAGCTCCCAGACCAACAGAAGACTCCCACCATCCCACAGAAATATCCAGTTAGCTCCCAGACCAACAGAAGACTCCCACCATCCCACAGAAATATCCAGTTAGCTCCCAGACCAACAGAAGACTCCCACCATCCCACAGAAATATCCAGTTAGCTCCCAGACCAACAGAAGACTCCCACCATCCCACAGAAATATCCAGTTAGCTCCCAGACCAACAGAAGACTCCCACCATCCCACAGAAATATCCAGTTAGCTCCCAGACCAACAGAAGACTCCCACCATCCCACAGAAATATCCAGTTAGCTCCCAGACCAACAGAAGACTCCCACCATCCCACAGAAATATCCAGTTAGCTCCCAGACCAACAGAAGACTCCCACCATCCCACAGAAATATCCAGTTAGCTCCCAGACCAACAGAAGACTCCCACCATCCCACAGAAATATCCAGTTAGCTCCCAGACCAACAGAAGACTCCCACCATCCCAAGAAAATAAATGAGAGTTCCACCGTATACCCATACATCACTGTGGAACCAAATTAAGCAGTAATTTAGAGTTCAATTCAAATCAGAGACAAATTTAGATCCTCTCAACAAATGGAAAGTCTGCAATGCATTTGTCATCACCATTAGCATGGAAATGACTTTCCATCCGCCCTATTGTGTAGATTGGAGACGAGCTAATACATTTCCCCCAGCATAACTCAATTGACGCAGGTTCGCAGTTGATGACATTAGCTGTTTTATGGGCAAAAGGAAGGAGCTGCTATTGAATTTACTCTCAGCCCCAAAACCGAGCCCGGCAAATGTATTTATTGGAATTCCGCAAATAATGCATTTTTTTAAATTGCCAATTTGATCTGCCTAAGATGTGGGTGGGGGTGTATGTGCTTTATTCCTCCATATACTGTAATGTAAAGTTGTGTATGGAGGCAATTCAAGGTCTAATAAATTTGCTTGATAACTATCGCCTCTTCAACCCAAATAGGATTTGATAGGTCACTTTAATGGAGTCTCTGTTGTCAATCTAGCGACCACAGATTTTCTCAACCTTTTCTCTCGACTTTGTCATCCCCCTTGTCAATAACGAGACACACAAACACACACACACAGTGAAAATTAAGGCAATTATCCCAATCCCGAATGACCCATCTGCCACTGTAAAGGAATCGATTGCTAGGATGCTCATTGGCAGAATGTCTATCAAGCACCTCTTACAATGTACTTATTAAAGCACTTACACACCCACACACTACATACTGAATGAAATCAAATTCTATTCATACCTGTCCTCTATCACTGCCAGGCTTTGTCAAAAACCAGTGTCAGTCTGAAAAACACATTCACGAACAGCATCACATAATTACTGCAGTACCCGTTTGTTGTTTGTGAGGACATGAAAACACTTACAGCAACCAAACAAGCTGGTGTTAGGCTAACCTTGAGTCTCTGCCAATATCTGTCCTGATTTACATAACACAAGTGAGTTTCCCTCTGAACGCAGTGTGCTGTAAACTAGTTTTTCCGCTCTGCAATGTGAGAGAGAGAGAGAGAGAGAGAGAGAGAGAGAGAGAGAGAGAGAGAGAGAGAGAGAGAGAGAGAGAGAGAGAGAGAGAGAGAGAGAGAGAGAGAGAGAGAGAGAGAGAGAGAGAGAGAGAGAGAGAGAGAGAGAGAGAGAGAGAGAGAGAGAGAGAGAGAGAGAGAGAGAGAGAGAGAGAGCAGTCAAAGAATGCTGATGATATTTATGGCTTCAAACATTTATGTTAGAGGGAGCTAGAGAAAGAGTGTGTGTGCATGCGTGTGTAGTACATGCTTGTACTACAGTGTGTGTGTGTGTGTGTGTGTGTGTGTGTGTGTGTGGGTGGATGTGTGTGTGTGTATGTGGTCAACGCTTTCTAATGACATCCCACAGTGGTGCCAAACGGAACTTCATTCCTCTGTATAAGTAATGAAGGGCTGTGATTGAGATGGGCATTTCAATAGACTGCCTTGTCCTGTGTAGGACCCACTGATGTGTGTGAAATGAATGCATTAAGAGGGCCCCGAACTCAGGGCTTTAGTCTGATGTGGGTGTTGACTGTT